>NC_080168.1:75582745-75885391 GCF_950295315.1 Erinaceus europaeus
TTTAATTATTACCTATTAAACAGAACCATTTAGAAAAAATACCTTCAACAAAGAAGTAGCCTTAAAAAAAACTAAGCCTGAGGCTCTGCAATCTCAGTTTCAACCCACCATGCCACCATAAACAAAAGCTGAGAAATGTTCTGGTTTCTATCTCTCTCTGTCTTTCATTAAAATTAAGAAAATAGGGATGGAGCCATGATGGCTGACTGAGAAGTAGCTTCTGGTCTGAGTTCCGACAACAACTGGAAACAGTAGTATTTTTTGCCTTCAGCAGGACAGTGAATTCGGGGTCCTGGCTGTGACTCCAAGGGGGTGAAAATAGCTCAGTTTGGCTTAGAATATAGAGGAAAAAAGAAAGGAAAATTTTTTTTTATTATTCCTGATGCACATCCCTGCCCCCCCCCAACCAGACCCTGGGTGCCAGAGAGCTGCTCCTAGCAGGCTTCCCTACTGAGCTTCGTTCTTTACCAAGATTCCTGGCTCAACAGGGGTTCCATTCCAAATCTACTCCTTTCTGAAACCCTTGGCCCTCTTTTTTTCTTAATGGTCAATTGGATCTACAAAAGGGAAAGACTACTCAGAGGTGTTTTTTTTTTTTTTTTGGTTTTTGTTTGTTTGTTTTACTTTCTTAACAATCAGCTGCCTCTACTCAAGAGGCTTGAGGCAATCTGGAACAGGTTTTTTTACCCTGCTCTATTTTATTATTAATATTATGTAAAGGTGTATCTCTTTCCCTCCCTCCTTTACATGGATTAGAATTAACTATTAGGGTATCTTCCATTGCTAGGGGACTAGGTGTCTTATCCATTGTGAGAGGAACTTATTTTACTACTCCTACATCCTCTAGCTACTCTCCCCTTCTCCCTCCTCCTACATAATTAAAAAAATAAAATAGAAATAAATTGATCAATTAAAAAACTTTCCTTTCACTGATTTTTTATTACAGATTTTTACTTAACTTTTTTTTCTCTATCTTGTTTCCTTTCTTTTTATCTTGTCTTCCTTTCTTCCTTCCTTCTTCTTTGGCTTTCTGAATTCACTGATATTCATTTGTGAATTATTTTGGGGAAGAAATCTGACTCAGAGTGGATTCTCTATGTGTGTATCTCTGCTCTACTTCCCTTTCTCCTCTGCTGCCCCTAGAATATACAGTGGATAGTAGATTTGCGTAACTGTCTATTCTTGCTATACCTTTTTTCTTTTCTATTTCTTCTTCACTTGGACTTGGTTGCTATTTTTTCACGGAATGGAGACATTGTTAGGCTAACTGGTAGTGATTAAACTGCTTCAATCCTTGCTTCAGTTTCTACTGTAATTTCTGAGGTTGGTGATTGCATTTGTCATAAAGGTATTTAGTACAGTGTTGCTTGTACTCAAAACACAACAACTGAGGAACAACAGAACATAAAAATAAGAAACACATAAATCAAAAAAATGGGTAGATCAAGAGCAAATAAAACTGCTACTACAATGAATGAAGACAAGAGTCCAGAAGAAACTACAAATCAGCCAGAAGTAACCATAAATAATAAAAGTATGCAAGCAATAACAAACTTATTAATCACAGAAATGAAAACAACATTGGAGGAAAGGAATGGCAGTATTAGGGAAATGACAGTTGAGACCCCCAAGGAAAATACTGATTATCTTGAGGCAATTAGAGAACTGAAAGCTGAAATAGCTGAACTGAGGAAAGAAGCTGAGGGAAGGGAAAGCAGACTAACAGAAGCAGAAAACAGAATTAGTCAGACAGATGATGAGTTAGAGAAAACTAAGAAAGAGCTGAAAGAGCTTAAAAAGAGATTGAGAGACACTGAAAACAAAAACAGAGACATATAGGATGATCTCAAAAGAAGTAACATTCATATAATTGGCCTGCCAGAGGAAGAAAAAGAAGGGGAAGGAAATATCCTAGAGGAAATTATAGAAGAAATTTCAGCAGACCTGAATAACAGAAAGGACATTAAGATTCAAGAGGCCAGAGAGTTCCAAACAGAATCAACCAGACCTGAAAACACCAAGACACATCATAGTCACAATGAGAAGAAGTAAGGATAAAGAAAGGATCCTAAAGGCTGCAAGAGAGAAACAAAAAGTCACATACAGGGGAAAACCCAAAAGACTATCAGCAGACTTCTCCACTCAAACTCTAAAAGCCAGAAGAGAATGGCAAGATAGCTATCGAGTCCTGAATGAAAAGGGGTTTCAACCAAGGATAATATATCCTGCTAGACTTTCATTCAAACTCGATGGAGGGATCAAAACATTCTTAGACAAACAACAGTTAAAGGAGGCAACCATCACCAAACCGGCCCTGAAAGAAGTTCTAAAAGACCTCTTATAAACAATAACTTAACTATCATAATTGCCATGTATGAGAGCAAATAAAAATTCAATGAACAATGGCACTACAAGACATTAAATCCATAATATCAATAAATGTCAATGGCTTAAACTCACCCATCAAAAGGCACAGAGTGGGTGGATGGATCAGAAAACATAACCCAACCATATGCTGCTTGCAAGAATCCCATCTGTCACAAGATAAACACAGTCTTAAAGTGAAAGGATGGAAAACTATCATACAGGCTAATGGAACACACACACAAAAAAGCTGTAACAGCCATTATCATCTGAGACACAATAGATTTTAAATTAAATAAAGTAATAAAAGATAGGCAAGGACATTACATAATGATTAGAGGATCAATCAGCCAAGAAGACTTAACAATTATTAACATCTATGCACCCATTGAGGAACCATCTAAATACATCAAGCACCTACTGAAAGAACTTCAAAAATACATCAATAGTAAAACAATAATAGTGGGAGACTTTAACACCCCACTCTCACACTTGGACAGATCAACAAAGCAGAGAACCAACAAAGATACAAGAGAATTCAATGAAGAGATGGTCAGACTAGACCTCCTGGACATCTTCAGAGCCCTTTAACCCAAAAAACTGGAATACACATTCTTCTCAAATCCACACAACACATACTCAAGGATAGACCACATGTTAGGCCACAAAGACAGAATAAGTAAATTCAAGAGCATTGAAATCATCCCAAATATCTTCTCAGACCACAGTGGAGTAAAACTAACATTTAACAACAAACAGAAAATTATGAAAAGTCACAGAATATGGAAATTAAACAACATACTCCTTAACAACCACTGGGTCAGAGAGTCACTCACGCAAGAAATTCAAATGTTTCTGGAAACAAATGAAAATGAAGACACAACCTATCAAAATATTTGGGACACAGCTAAAGCAGTATTGAGAGGGAAACTCAAGGCATACAATCACATATTAAGCAACAAGAAAAAGCTCAAATAAACGACCTTACTGCACACCTCAAGGACATAGAGGAAGAGGAACAAAGGAACCCTAAAGCAACCAGAAGGACAGAAATCACTAAAATTAGAGAAGAAATAAACAACATCAAAAATAAGAGAACCATACCGAAGATCAATGAAGCCAAATGTTGGTTCTTTGAAAGATTAAACAAAATTGACAAACCCCTAGCCAGACTCACTAAACAAAAAAGGGAGAAGACTCAAATTCATAGAATTGTAAATGATAGAGGAAATATCACAACTAACACCACAGAAATCCAGAGAATCATACGAAACTTCTATGAAGAACTATATGCAACCAAGCTAGAGAATCTGGAAGAAATGGAACAATTCCTAGAAGCATATGCCCTTTCAAAACTGAACCAAGAAGAACCACGAAACCTAAATGCATCAATCACAGACAAAGAAATTGAAACCATTATTAAGAATCTACCCAACAAGAAAAATCCTAGACCAGATGGCTTCACAAACGATTTCTACAAAACTTTCAGGAAACAGTTAGTACCCATACTTCTTAAGCTTTTCCATAAGATCGAAGAAACAGTAACAATCCCTTCCACCTTCTATGAAGCCAACATCACCCTGATACCAAAGCTGATAGGCACACAACAAAAAAGGAAAACTACAGACCAATATCTTTGATGAACATAGATGCCAAAATATTAAACAAGATCTTGGCCAACCAGATACAGCAACATATAAAAAGGATTGTTCATCACAACCAAGTGGGATTTATCCCAGGAATGCAAGGATGGTTCAACATCCGTAAGTCAATCAATGTCATTCACCACGTCAATAAAAGCAAAGCCAAAAACCACATGATTATCTCAACAGATGCAGAGAAAGCCTTTGACAAAATTCAACACCTATTCATGCTCAAAACTCTACAAAAAGTGGAATAGATGGGAAATTACTCAAGATAGTGGAATTCACATATAGCAAATCTACAGCCAACATCATACTCTATGGGCAGAAGCTGAAAGCATTCCCCCTCAGATCGGGGAAAAGACAGGGCTATCCATTATCACCATTACTTTTCAACATAGTATTGGAAGTTCTTGCAATAGCAATCAGGTAAGAGAAAGAAATCAAAGGAATACAGATTGGAAGGGAAGAAGTCAAGCTCTCACTATTTGCAGATGATATGATAGTATACATAAGAAAAACCTAAAGAATCCAGAAGAAAACTACTGGAAGTTATTAGGCAATATAGCAAGGTGTCAGGCTATAAAATCAATGTACATCAATCAGTGGCATTTGTTTATGCAAACACTAACCCTGAAGAAGAAGACATCCAGAAATCACTTCCATTCACTGTTGCAGCAAAATCAATAAAATACCTAGGAGTAAAGCTGACCAATGAAGTGAAAGACTTGTATACTGAAAACTATGATTCACTATTCAAGGAAACAGAAACTGATACCAAGAAATGGAAAGACATCCCATGCTCATGGATCAGAAGAATAAGTATCATCAAAATGAATATTCTCCCCTGAATGGGTATTTAATGTGATGGGTATCAAATTAAATTATAAAAATTTAATGTGATACCCATCAAAGTTCCACCAAGCTTCTTTAAGAGAATAGAACAAAAACTACAATCACTTATCTGGAACCAGAAAACACCTAGAATTGCCAAAAATATGTTGAGGAAAAGAAACAGAAATGGAGGCATTATACTCCCAGACCTCAAACTTTTTTAAAAAGCCATCATCATCAAAACAGCTTGGTACTGGAACAAAAATAGGCACACAGACCAGTGGAAAAGAATTGAAAGCCCAGAACTAAACCCCCACACCTATGGACATCTAATTTTTGATAAGGGGGCCCAAAGTATTAAATGGAAGAAGGAAGCTCTCTTCAATAAATGGTGCTGGGAAAACAGGGTTGTAACATGCAAAAGAATGAAACTGAACCACCTTATCTCACCAGAAACGAAAATCAACTCCAAATGGATCAAAGACCTGGATGTTAGACCAGAAACAATCAAATACTTAGAGGAAAACATTCGTAAAATACTTTCCTACCTAAACCTCAAGGATATCTTTTATGAAACAAACCCAACTGCAAGGAAGACTAAAGCAGAAACAAACAAATGGGACTATATCAAATTGAACAGCTTCTGCACAACAAAAGAAACCATCATCCAAAAAAAAAGAGACCCTTCACAGAATGGGAAAGATCTTTACATGCCATACATAAGACAAGAGACTAATCACCAAATTAGAAAAAGAGCTCAGCAAACTTAGCACCACAAAAGCAAATGACCCCATCCAAAAATGGACAGAGGATATGAACAGAACATTCACTCCAAAGGAGATCCAAAAGGCTAACAAACATATGGAAAACTGCTAAAGGTCACTGATTGTCAGAGAAATGCAAATTAAGACAACATTGAGATACCACCTCACTCATGTGAGAATGGCATACATCAAAAGCACAGCAGCAACAAATGCTGGAGAGGCTGTGAGGACAGAGGAACCCTTTTGCACTGCTGGTGGGAATATAAATTGGTCCGGTCCAGTCTCTGTGGAGAGAAGTATAGAGAACTCTCACAAGGCTAGACATAGACCTTCCATATGATCCAGTTATTCCTCTCCTGGGGTTATACCCCAAGGACTCCATAACACCCAACCAAAAAGATGTGTGTATTCCGATGTTCATAGCAGCACAATTCATAATAGGTGAAACCTGGAAGCAACCCAGGTGCCCAACAACAGATGAGTGACTGAGAAGGCTGTGGTATATATACATGATGGAATACTATACAGCTATCAAGAACAATGAACCCACCTTCTCTGACCCATCTTGGACAGAGCTAGAAAGAATTATGTTAAGTGAGCAAAGTCAGAAAGATAAATATGAGTATTAGATGATCCTACTCATCAACAGAAGTTGAGAAAGAAGATCAGAAAGGGAATCTAAAGGTAGGATCTGACTAAATTGAAAGTAGGGCACCAAAGTACAAACCCTGTGGTGAGGGGGAGGGTGAACATGTGGCCAACAGAGGGTGAGATGGGACACAATCTTTTGGTGATGGGAATGGTGTTTATGTACACACCTATTAAATTGTAGTCATATAAATCACTATTTAATTAATATGAGAGGGGGAAAAATTGATTGTATGTCTAACAAAGGGACTTTTCAAAGTTAACCCAATTACCAAATAATGTGATGATAACAGCAACTATACATTGTCTTCTCGAACCCTAAGACAGCAGGAACCTCACATTTCCACTATAGAGCCTAAACTCCCCCCAGTCCTGGGACCCTAGGGTAGTGCCCGCTTCCCCATATGCTTCTCCCAATTCTTATCAAATAATATTGCATCCGCTGATTGCAACCTAATCAACGCAATGAGTGCCACCCCTGCATGCTTCACTTCAGACTGTGTCCAGAGACTTCAGGTGTAGAATGACATCCCTTCAGTTTCATCACTGGGGTGAGATCTTTCCTTTCATAGTATTCTCTAATTTTATCCCAGGTGGTTCACTTCCTAACAAAGTCCCAAAACCTAGATATATAACCAGTTTCCAAGAGATAGAGCATATGTTCACTAGTATCCATATACTATGGAAAATATATACCTGAAAGCAGTAGTACACTAGAGTTTGCAGTGAGTACACCCCAACACTTCCTCTCCACTATTCTTACCTTTGCATCCATGATTGCTCAACAATTTGTTTGGCTTTGTATGTTAACTCTCTTTTCAGCCACAGGTTCCAGATGCCATGAGGATGCCGGCCAGGCTTCCCTGGACTGAAGACCCCACCAATGTGTCCTGGAGCTCTGCTTCCCCAGAGACTCACCCTACTAGGGAAACAGAGAGGCAGACTGGAAATATGTATCGACCAGTCAATGCCCATGTTCAGTGGGGAAGCAATTATAGAAGCCAGACCTCCCACCCTCTGCAACCCACAAGGACCCTGGGTCCATGCTCCCAGGGGGATAGAGAATGGGAAAGCTATTGGGGAAGGGATGGGATATGGAGATTGGGTGGCAGGAATTCTGTGGAGTTGTACCCCCACATCCTATGATTTTGATGTCTCCTTTCTTAAATAAATAAATTAATTAAAAATAATAAAATTAAGAAAATAAGATATTTTTAAATAACTTAAATATTTAGCATGTTTGCACTTAAAGATTTTAAAAATGTTTTTGCTTTTTATTGGGTAGTGTTATAGTTGCTTATTATATGTTATGAAATAGTTATAATTTGGGAAAAAAAACTAAGCAATGAAATGCTACAAACCATTCTTCTATATTGAATAGCTAATATATAGCACCTACTTGTATAACCAACACTGTTTTAAGTCATTTATGTGGATTATTATTTTCCCCCAATCAACCCTACAAGCTAGGTACTCATTTTATTTATATTTAATATTAATATTTAATTTTAATATTTAAATTAAAACTAAAAATTATTAAGCAAAAAAAAGTCATATCCACAAGTAGGAAGGATAGTATGTGAAAAAGTTAGGATCCAAATAAACATTTATTAGGCATCTAATAAGTACTAAAATACTGTGATACACATAATCTCATTTGGATTCAAGACACAAGCCCTTCTACTTAGCCCATGAGAGAAAATTTTTATCTATGATTTCACCTCCTAGAAACACACCATTTGTTACCTCTCTCCAAGTTAATGATTAAAATAAAGCAAGATTTCAAAGGGGCTTTAGGAAGCTTCTGGTATTAAAGACTTAAGAAAAGGCAATAGTATATGACATAAATGTGGAACTGGTTTTATGTTTTGTTTTCTAAGTCACAGGAAGGTTTGATTTCTGAAGCTGATTTGTTAAAAGTTGAATCAAAAAATATATTATGGAAAGATATGATGAAAAAGCTACCTTGGGAGTTGGGCGGTGGCGCAGCTGGTTAAACACACGTGGTGCAAAGTGCAAGGACCGGAGTAAGGATCCTGGTTCGAGCCCTGGCTCCCTACCTGCAGGGGAGTCACTTCACAAGCGGTGAATCAGGTCTTCAGGTGTCTATCTTTCTCTGCTCCCCTTTGTCTCCCCCTTTTCTCTCCATTATCTTTGTCCTATCCAACAACAACGACATCAATAACTACAACAATGTTAAACAACAAGGGCAACAAAAGAGAAAATAAATAAATATTTAAAAAAAAGATAAAACTACCTAAACTATATGAATTTAAAATTATGGTCAATATCTGTCATAACTGTGATGGAATTAGATCTGAGTAATTAAATTCTAAAAAATAAAATCAAGAGACATAATAGGTGATGTGTGACATAGTGCACAAAAAAGAACGAATCAGTAGTAAATGCCTCAGGTGAAAAAAGTCTTCTCAACCACATATTTTCAAGAGAATGTATAACATCAGCATATTACAAATGATTAAATATAAAAAATGTAGTACATCTCTATCATATACCAATGTCTAAGCATCTACTGAAATTGGGGATTACTTCTTTCTGGCTAGGCAATGAGATTAAAGGTTCATTCAGGATCCTGAACTGAAAGGAAATTGGGAATTTATACAATAGTTTAACTTCATAGTAAAGACAACGTAAGCAACGTCATACAATACTCACTGCTTCTAGTTTTTCACTAATGGTGGAGTTTCTCTGAATGCACAGAAAATACTATTTTACTGGGAGTCGGGCTGTAGCGCAGCGGGTTAAGCGCAGGTGGCGCAAAGCACAAGGACCGGCATAAGGATCCCGGTTCGAACCCCGGCTCCCCACCTGCAGGGGAGTCGCTTCACAGGCGGTGAAGCAGGTCTGCAGGTGTCTATCTTTCTCTCCTCCTCTCTGTTTTCCCCTCCTCTCTCCATTTCTCTCTGTCCTATCCAACAACGACAACAACAATAATAACTACAACAATAAAAAAAAAGGGCAACAAAAGGGAATAAATAAATAAAATTAAAAAAAATAAAATTAAAAAAAATAATAATAAAAAATAATAAAAAAAAAAGAAAATACTATTTTACTAAGACATGTTGCTTAGGGATATAAACATGTAAGGATGGCATATAACTCAAATGCAACCACTCAAATAGAAGATTTAAGCCTTTGGTGAAATCCATTCATAACCTATATGAATCTCTTTCAGAACACTAAGGGATACCAAAAGTGTCAATGAACACTGTTGCAAAGATCCTCAACAAAATCTTAGCTAATCAAATCCAACAACATATTAAGAGAATAATCAGTTAATAAGAAATAAGTCAGAAACAGAAGGATGAATATGGGATAATCTCATTCACAGACAGAAGTTGAAAAATGAGATGAGAAGAGAAAACACTAAGGAGAACCTGGACTGAAGTTGGTTTATTACACCAAAGTAAAAGATTCTGGTGGGGGGGGAGTTGGGGGGGAGAGTACAGGTCCTGAAAAAGGATGACAGAGGACCTAGTGAGTGGGTTTGTATTGTTATGTGGAAAACTGAGAAATGTTATGCATGTACAAAATATTGTATTTACTGTTGACTATAAAACATTAATCCCCCAATAAAAATAAAAAATAAACAACAAAGTAAAAAATAAATAAAAAAGAAAGCTTCACAAGTGGTGAAGTAGTATTGCAAATATCTCTCTGTCTCTTTCACCCCTCCCCTCTCAGTTTCTCTCTGTCTATCCAGAAATAAATAAAAATATTTAGAAAAACAGAGCTACAATATTTTTGGTATTACAAATTTAACTCAGGAGTCAAATTATTTAGTTACCCATAACAGTTCTATTACCACTATGTTTTTCTTTATATACCTCAGCTGTCTTAACTCTTGAATGATAATAATAATAGTAACTAATCATTAGGACTGTGTTGAGGAAAAAAAACAAAAACCCAAACACCAGAAAAGAATAATCAGGGGCTGGGCGGTAGCACAGCAGGCTAAGCACACATGGCTGGAAACTCAAGGACCCGGTGTAAGGATGCCAGTTCCAGCCACTGGCTCCTCCTGTGTGTGTGTGTATGTGGGGGGGGGGGGCAGGTTGCTTCACAAGTAGTGAAGCAGGTCTGCAGGTGTCTATTTTTCTCTTCCCCTCTCTGTCTTCCCCTCCTCTCTCCATTTCTCTGTCCTATCCAACAAGAATGATGAGAATAACAACAACAACAATAATAACAACAAGGATAAACAATAAGGGCAACAAAAGGGGAGAAAGTAGTCTCAGGAGCAGTGGATTCATAGCACAGGCACTGAGCCCCAGTGATAACCCTGGATGCAAAAGGTTATTTTAAAAAAAAAGAGAGAGAGAAAATAATCCAACAAGACCAAGTGGGATTCACCCCTAAGAAACAGGGATGTTCGAGGGGGAAAATTAATTGTATGTCTCGAAGTTTTTTAAAACACAGACTGAATCTTTTTAATATATAGCCTGTGTATTTGATATGCGGACTCTCTCAAAAGCCTAGACCAAGTGATCAGAAGCAACCAATAGCACAGCTATATACAAGATACTGGGTACTGTACAGCAAACCATAACAAAAGGACTTTTCAAAGTTAACCCAATTAACAAATAATGTGATGATAACATTATCTATCGATTGTCTTTTTGAACCCTAAGACAGCAGGAACCTCACATCTCCACTATAGAGCCTCTACTTCCCCCAGTCCTGGAACCCTTGGATAGGGCCCACTTTCCCATATGCCTCTCCCAATCCATATAAAATAATATTGTATCTGCCGATCACAACCTAATCAACGCAACAATGGCCACCTCAACATGCTTCACTTCAGACTGTGTCCAGAGACTTCACGTGTGGAATGACAACCCTTCAGTTTCATTACTCAGGTGAGACCTTTCCTTTCATAGTATACTCTAATTCCATCTCAGGTGGTTCACTTTCTAACAAAGTCCCAAAACCTGGATATACACCAGTTTCTGTGAGAGAGAGCATATGTTCACACGTATCCATAAACTACTGTAAAATATATACCTGAAAGCAGAAGTACACTAGAGTTTGCAGTGAGTACCTCCCTAACACTTCCTCTCCACTATTCCAACCTTTGGGTCCATGATTGCTCAACAATTTGTTTGGCTTTGTATGTTAACTCTCTTTTCAGTCACCAGGTTCCAGATGTCATCAGGATGCCGGCCAGGCTTCCCTGGACTGAAGACCCCACCAATGTGGCCTGGAGCTCCACTTCCCCAGAGACCCACCCTACTAGGGAAAGAGAGAGGCAGACTGGGAGTATGTATCGACCAGTCAACGCCCATGTTCAGCGGGGAAGCAATTACAGAAGCCAGACCTTCCACCTTTTACAACCCACAATGACCCTGGGTCCCTGCTCCCAGAGGGATAGAGAGTGGGAAAGCTATCAGGGGAGGGGGTGGGATATGGAGATTGGGTGGTGGGAATTGTGTGGAGTTGTACCCCTCCTACCTTATGGTTTTGTTAATTTATCCTTTCTTAAATAAATAAAAAATAAATTAAATAAACAGGATGTTCAACATACACAAGTTAATCAAGGCAATTCACCATTTTCAACAACAACAACAACAAAAAAGATTTTTAAAAAGTCACACTAACAATTGATGCAGAAAAAAACATTCGACAAAGTCCAACACCCATTTATGACAAAGGCTCTCAAGAAATTGGGAGTGGAAGGAGAATTCCTCAACATAATAAAGGCAATATATGACAAACCCATTGCTAGCATCATACTCAACTGAGAAAAATTGAAAGTTTATCTCCTAAAATCAGGAACTAGACAAGGATGCCTGTCACCACTTATATTCAACTGAATGCTCTAAGCCCTTGCCATTGCAATCAGGCAAGAAAGAGCTATCAAAGAAATCCAAATCAGAAATGATAGAGTTAAATTATCATTATTTCCAGATAATATTATACCATGCTTAGAGGACCCCAAGAACTATATATAAAAAATACTTATTGGAAACCATCAATAAATTCAGTAAAGTAGCAGGTTACAAATCAATACCCACAAATCTGTAGCATTTCTCTACACAAAAGATGGGCCAGAGGAAAGGAAGCAATCCCATTTATAATTGAATCCAAAAATATAAAATACCTAAGAGTTAATCTAACAAAGGATGTGAAGGACCTTTTCATGGAAAATTATGAAACACTGTTAAAAGAAATAAAGGATGACACAAAGAAATGGAGGGACATTCCCTGTTCATGAACTGGAAGAATAAATATCATTAAAATGGAAATCCTCCCAAAAGCAATCTATGGATTTAATGTAATCCCTATTAAAATTCCAATGACATATTTCAAGGAAATTGAACAACTTATTCAAAAATTGGCATGAAACCTTAAAAAAGCATGAATAGCAAAAGAACTCCTGAGGAAAAAGAAAAATAGAGACATTATAATATCCAATTTCAGGTTGTACTATAAAGCAGCCATAGTTAAATAACGTAGCAGCAGAACAGAAATAGGATAGAGTCCAGAATTTAACCCACACCTGTATAGGCACCTCATATATGACAAAGGAGCCAAATCTGCCCAGTGGGGGAAAGAAAGTCTCCTTAACAAGTGGTGTTGGCAGAACTGGAAAGCCACAGGTAGAAAAATGAAACTAGACCACCAATCTAAACCATACATCAAAATTAGCTCAAAGTGGATCAAAGATCTGGTTATTAGACCTGAAAGCATAAAATATATAGAAGAACATATTGCTGAAACATCTCATGACATTAACAATAAAGATGTTTTTGGTGACTTCACCCCATGGACAAGGGAAACAAAAACAAGATTGAACAAATGGGAGTATATCAAATTAAAAAGCTTCTATACATCAAAAGAAAACTCCATAAATAAACCCAGCAACTGGGTGAACAAATTTGCACACCATACTTCAGACAAGCAGCACTGCCATTTTATGTTAATCTTATTTTGGACTGTTTTCAGAGATAATAAGCCTGAGATGTCAACCTTGTCCCAACTCCTCAAATCTGGTGAGATCATTCCTAATACATGGGATTACCTAGTTCCACTTTAGATGACACAGCATTTAACAAAGTTACAGAGACTAGATACAGGCTAGGGTTTAGAGTACTGGGTGCAGGTGAACATGTATCCATAAGCAAGGGGCAGTTATATAACTCAAAGTAAAAGTGATGAATAGCCCTCTGTAATAAGACTTACACCTAATAAGACTGGAATCCTAGTAGAAGTGCCTAAAGAATGTGTCATAATTCTCTAATGAATCAGATTTACAACAAATTATCTTGGCAATCTAACAGAAAGGCCCAAAGAAGACAGATCAAAAAAACCTAATTCTGGTTGGGAACAACAAATGGCACTCAACATACTTAAACAACTGGGTGAAAGTCTAAGGTCACCAGATAAAGAGAGGAATACAAGAGTTGGATAAGGGTAAGAGACTTAATAATGGCCTTTTTGGTCAGTATCACACTACTCCATTATTGGGGCCCTAGTCAGGGAATCCTTGAATTCCCACACAAATATGATGGGCCTGGGCCTCTAATGGGCCCCTCTCTCCACCACCAATTGCTACTTCCATCAAGAAAGTCACCATAAGCCCTCTTGTGGGCCTTCCTAGGAAAGGTCTTGTCCTCACCATAAAGTAGCGATGGTAGGGACTGCCTTACTCTCTGAAGGGAGGCTGGGTCAACATACTCTGCCACTCAAGACAGACTGGTCCTGAAATAAATGCAGCCTGCAATGTTTCCATCTGTGTCCATGAACTGAAAGCTCAGACCAGTAGGGACTCAGAGGTTACACAGGCTCTTATGCTAAATATATATATGGGCCCTGGGTCAGGTGGATGGGGTAAACAGTTAATTTTATTCATAGACTTTTTTTTTCAAGAATGGGAGCTACTCTCTGCTTTAATCCAACTTTCTAACTCTTTTCTGTTATAACACCATCCTTTCAAACAGTATTTTTGTCCAACTTAATATCAGCTATCCAACTCAAGCAAAAAACTATGACAGTTGTGGGCCCCTGGGAGCATGCCTAAAGTAGACTTCCTAGCTTCTTTCTATCCTAGGGTGCCTGTTCTCACCTGTTCTACTCCTACTGTTTGTTCCCTGTTCATTAATCATTTTGACCTGCTTTATATTTTGCTGCCACCAAGTTGCAGATGCTACCATGATTTAATCCTGACTTCCTTGGGCAGATAACCTTAACAATGTGTCTTAGAACCTCACCACTCCAAAGTCCTACTCCACTAGAAAGACAGAAACAAGTTGGGGGTATGGATCAACCTGCAAATGCCCATATCCAGTGGAGAAGCAATTACAGAAGCCAGAACTTCCACCTTCTTCACCCCCAAAATAATTTTGATCCATACTCCCAGTGGGGGAGAAGTGACAGGGGGAAGATTACCAGAGGCCTTTACACTTCAACTCCATCAGAAACTGGAGAGAGAGGAGGAAAAATGGAGGGACGTTTGGATGAGTAATAGGTGTCTGTGTGAGTACAAAAGGAAGATAATATGGGACCTTAAAAATGGACAAACATATACAAATATAGACAGATAGTTGTAAAAATAATAGTTAATCCATAACTGCAAACCTGGGAGACTGCTGTAGCTCACAACAGAATGTTGGGGATCCGGAACTCTGGTGGTGAGAATGGTGAGGAGTTGTACAACTGCTATCTGTTAATTCTGCAAATCAACACTAAACCACTAATAAAAAAGAAATTAATTATCAAAAAATTCATGTGGAACTATAAGAAAAATGAATAGCAAAAGCTCTTCTGAAGAGAATGAAGAAAAATGGAAGCACCACAACACCTGACTTCAGTTTATACTATAAAGCAGTAATAGTTAGAACAGTGTGGTACTGGAACAGAAATCAATATATGGATTAGTGAACAGGATAGAGAGCCCAGAACTTAACTCACACATGTATAGGCACTTTATATATGACAAAGGGGCCAAAAATAACCAATGAGGAAAAGAAAGTCTCTTTAATAAATGGTGCTGGGTGAATTGAACAACAACATGCAGAAAAATGAAAATAGGTCATCAATTAACATCAAACACCAAAATTAGCTCAAAATGGATCAAAGATCTGGATATTAGACCTGAAATTATAAAATAAATAGAAAAATACATCAATGAATTATTTCACGACCTTAACATTAAAGATGTGTTAGGAGTCTCCATCCCATGGGCAAGGGAAACAAAACCAAGAATGAACAAATGGGATTGTATCAAATTAAAAAGCCTCAACACATCAAAAGAAAATCCTATAGGGGTAAACAGGAAACCCAGCAAATAGGAAAAGATATTTGCATATTGTACTTCAGACAAGTGTTAGCACATATCTATAAAGAACTCATACAACTCAATAAAAAGAACAACCCAATGAAAAAGTGGACAGAAGATATGAATAAACAGTTTTCTAGAGACCACAGACATATGAAGAAATGCTCCAACTAACTCATCATCAGAGAAAAGCAAATTAAAGCCACACTGAGATTCTACCTCATGCTTGTGAGAATGGGCTTCATCAACAAAACAAATGAAGGTAACTGTTGGCAAAGATGTGGAGAGAGAGGAACTCTACTACATTGTTGGTGGGATTTACATGATGATATAAGAATATTTGGGGGAATGGAGTGGAGTCAAGATGGCAGCTTGGAGACAACACCTGGCATGAGCTCTGCAAGAAGGCTGTTGTAAACCTGGGAATTTCAGGTAAGGGTAACATTTCCAGAACAGTAGTGGAGGAGGTGTGCAGGGCTGAGACAAGGTGGAACTAAGGAAGAGATAATCCACACTTAGGCTGGCTAAAAGAACAAAGGAAACACAGATTTGGCCAGGGGTTTTGTGTTTTGCTATTTCTCTCTGCCCTGTCGCCCTGCCCCCAGATCAACCCCCACATCAGAGGGGTGAGGGAGCCAGCTGACTGGTAGGCCCTCCTGTGGAGCTAATTTCTTTATCAAGATTCCAAGCTCAGCTGGTGAGTCATCCAAAGGAGCTGGGATATTTCCCCTAGCAAAGGCTTTTTTTTTTTTTTTTTGGAAGGGGGCTGGAGCTCTAGCTCAGTGACAAATACCTGACCAATCAGCACCTTTGCTGGGGCTGTGAGAATAGCCTTTTTCCTTTTGTTTGGGATAGATTACCTATCTTTCTTTTTTTTTAATATTTATTTATTTATTCCCTTTTGTTGCCCTTGTTGTTTTATTGTTGTTGTTACTGGTGTCATCTTTGTTGGATAGGACAGAGAGAAATGGAGAGAGGAGGGAAAGACAGAGAGGGGGAGAGAAAGATAGACACCTGCAGACCTGCTTCGCCACTTTCAAAGTGACTCCTCTGCAGGTGGGGAGCCTGGGGCTGGAACCAGGGTCGTTAATCAGGTCCTTGCACTTTGCACCACCTGCACTTAAACCACTGCGCTAACGCCTGACTCCTAGATTACCTGTCTTTCTTCCATTCTTCTTGTAATTGTTTGTTTTTGCTTTGTTTAGGAAGGGGACATGGCTGTGTGCAGCCAATCTGCAGATTATTAGGGTTTAATATTTTATTTTATTATTATTAATAATAATATTATTTGCTCTTATCTGTTTGCCCTTCTCTCCAGGTTGACCAAAATTACCTGTTATTGTTTTTCCATTGATAGATGATTGGGTGTGCTCTCTGTTAGCAAGCAAAATCAAACCACCATCTACTGTAAGGAAGCAAAAAATGTTTATTCACGAATTCGAATCTGGGCCAAGAGGTGACAGACAGCAGTCCACCAGCTCAACCCTGAACAAGGCTCAAACCACACAATTTATAGGATTCTAGAGTACATTTTGGGTGGGGAATATGTAAAACTAGAATTCTATCACACACTCAATAGCATTTTACAGAAAACGCAGGATCTAATCATTTTAGACATTGTAATACCCTAAGCAGCCTATAAGAATTGTCTAATTTTAAGCCTTTATGTAAAATAGGGTCACCACACTTTTTCATTGTCAGCCAAGACCACCTGGCTATCAGCTCTCTCGACCTTGAGCAAGTGGTTGGGTTTCAAGGACTTGGTTAGGCTAGCTATTTTTTTTAAGACAAACAACAGGTGGCTTATATCTTGGTGTGTGGGTTTTGTCTACCCCCCCCCCCTTTTTACAGGAATTTTCAACTGCAGGCAGAAAAGCAACTATACTTATAACTTATGTTTAAAATTTTACTTAAAGCAATTTTAGAGTTATTGTTTTTAACATTTTTATTAGTCTTTCTCAGGAATCAAATCTTTGATTTATCTTTTTTTTCTGTATAAGCTTTTATATATTCTGTCTTAAGGACCATTATCTTTTCAGATTGTCTCTTGATCAGGGAGATCAATGATCTTAATAGACAGGGCCTTCTCTGTTGTCTATTGGGCATAAATCCAGATTTTAGTGATCTGAAGTCTCTACATATTTAACTGCAATATAGTCATTTTTAACTGGAGGTGTTCATGACTTTTGGTCCTTTATAGTCTTTACCAGATTGTAGAGGTCAAAGTTTAAGTCCCAACTGGGTGGAGTCTCGTCTTGAGATGTAATCACGTCTCTGGTGTCTGGATGGCCATGTCAGGTTGAGGGTTGATGTGTCCACTTTTCAATAGATTGAGGTTGCCAACTCTTGATGTCTACCACTGGTGGTTTTTGTTGAGCTAGTGACTGGTCTCTCTCAAAGGCTCGTAGCACAGCATTCTAATTTGCCCTGCAATATAGGCTAGAGATCTGTAAGAACTTGGTAACAGTTGTGGGATGGATCAGAGACAAGAGAATCACAGATCATGATAACAGCAGTCTGCCAGAAGCCATTTCAAAGGGAGACAGTTTGTTTACAAATGGGAAACAGTGCACTGTCAGAAGGGCCAGGGGCAGCAGTGGTACCCATCTCTCACCAGTTTCAAGGGTTAGTTTAGTTAAAGTCTCTTTCAGGGTCTAATTTATCTTTTTCTCTGTCTAGAGCTATGGGGTCTATTAGCACAATGAAAATTTTAATTTGTTCTCATTATTTGGGCCACTAACTGAGGCACAAAAACAGTGAATGTCTGCTTATCAGAACCAATGGTGAGAGGGAACTCTCCACCTGGGCACTCTTTTATCTAAAATTTTTTTGTTCACTATCTATGTCTCTTCAGGCTTTATTGGGTAAACCTCTATCCAACCTGAAAATGTGTCTATAAATATCAGCAAGTACTTATACTCAAAAGTCTTTGATTTTACTTCTGGAAAATCTATTTAGTTTTTAGTCTTAATCTCTCGCCCATCTTACCTTTTTTTTAATTGTATCTAGGGTGTTTTGGAAGCAGGGAGTCTAGTAGAATCAATGTCAAGGCTGGCCCTGTTTGTTGTGTAGCTGCACAAGTGGCTTTATCTGCCCTCTAGTTTTTTTGGTTTTTTGATTTCTGGAACAATGGATCATGGCTGTTTCTTGCAGGGTCCATGTGGCCTCCAGTAGGTTCAGTATCTGGTCTTTGTGCTGGATCTTTTGTTCAGTGGAGGTCAGGAATTTTTCTTCTCTAT
Source organism: Erinaceus europaeus (assembly GCF_950295315.1). NCBI lineage: Eukaryota > Metazoa > Chordata > Mammalia > Eulipotyphla > Erinaceidae > Erinaceus > Erinaceus europaeus. The sequence goes on from NC_080168.1 coordinate 75,601,533, forward strand.
GTGTTTCATGCACATGTCATGTAGCCAAGGCATACCTCTTGGCAGTCATGTTTTTGCAGGGAGCCTCAGGATCTGTCTCTAACATCAGGGTGGCAGAGTTTAGGATGGTGGCAGTGCTGAATTTCACTCATGGCTGGTCTAGGAACAGAGCTTGGTGGCAGGTTAGGTGGGCATTGGACATGTCCCAGTGATGGCTTGTCTGTTTTCTTTATCAGTTGTGTCACAGGTGCTATTGTCTTTAGGCATTTTTGTCTATTTAGCAGCTACTGGGCCCAATATTTGACAAATAGGCAACAGGTCTGTGCCATGGCCCAAGTTTTTGGGTCAGCACTCTCTGGCTTATGTCTTTAAGTTTATCTACAAGCAGTTTAAATGGCTTGTTGATAAAACAGCCTTTTTTTACTGTCTTTTTTTTTTTTTTTAGTAACATCACTGATCTTTTTTTATTTTTAGCCCCATCTTTTTGATTTTTTTTGGGGGGGCACTGTCTCAACTTTTTTTTCTTTTAAAGTTTAATGTCAAAACATTTATCAACTTTTTAAAAACATTTTGAGCAATCTCTCAGCTCTTTTTTAAATCTTTTTGTGTTTTGTAACTTTTTTTTAATATCTGGGGCGGATTTGAGCAACAAAATGCCAAATTTAGTGTCATTTTATTTATCTTAGAGAGATTTGTGGGCCATTTTACTGCCCCTTGGAGACCCCCTAAGAGAATCTGGCAGTATGATTGAAGGGGTATCACTGTTGTACTTGTACATTTGTAACCAGTAAGACATACACAAAACCAAATTAAGAGCTTACTTACCAAAATTGACAATCTAATGACCAGAATTGGCCTATATATCTCTATATAATTTTAGAAGGCCTTTTTAACAAACAGTTATACCAGTATAGTATATAAAGTAAAACTTTAAACAAACTTTAATTACTTAGAGAGTTAACACATATTAGTGACAATGTTTTTCAAAACATCTCTAGTGTCAGACAAATGCCAAATTTGTTGTGGACCAATATTTACAAAACAGTTCACAGGACATTTTGGGGTCCCTCCAGAATGTACCAGAACTTTTTCAGTTAAATACATAGATAATTTGCATATCAATTTGGAGAAGATGAATTGTCAGATTAAATATTTAAGACTTTTATTTTAAATCTTTAGCTGTCTAAGCAAATGAATTTACAGTTATATTACCACATAAGAACTGTGTTGGAAACTCTTTTTTTTTTTAACTTTGATAAGAATGTAGCTTCAAAGCTACTTACACTTTTAAACTTAAAATTAATGTTTTTCAGGCCATTTGCTGAAACAAAAAGTCATTAATTTTTTTACATCTATCTCAAGGCTATAAGCCGGTGTCTTGACTTTTTCATGTGGCTGGTAATCAAAGCTAGACAGGTGGATGCTGTTTGGCCCATTTTTGCAAAGTGAAAGCAAAGGGGAACACACAGGCACAGAACACGGACAATACAGGCAAGATAGACAAGACAGACAAGCGCGCTTAATCAATCTGATATTAACAAATGTCTAGACAATACCTAACACCCTGGATTTTACATTGAGGTCTTCAGGGCCCTCAGTTCACCCCGGATTTTACGGGCTCTTTTTACACTTTTTCTTACATGCCAAGGCCGGCACACCACACACTCTCACACGTTGTTTTACCCTCACACTCTCTTTTAACCAACCAAAAGGTGTCTACTTGGGACCTTTTTTCTTCTTGGGGTCGTATGGAGTTTCTGCAATCAACTTTACCCGCATAGGGTTTTCTCAGGGGCCCTCTGGGCACGGGGACACACACACAGAGAAGGAAGGAGAGATAATACACCACTCTAAAGCCTACCACTTTATTCTTTTAATTTCAGACACACAGAGAGAAGAGACAAGTAATGAGTGTTGGAAAAAGAACTGGCACTCGAAGAGTGACAGACAATCAACTATGCTCGCCTAGCGGGATGCCTCGCAGGACCTTAGCTCACGAGTAGCTGTATGATCTCCGGCCCCGGTCTCAATGAATTGAGAATCTCCACTGAGCTGAGACGACTCCACGGACACGCAGGTTGGAGCCCAATCAAGCCCCATGGTCTATCGACCGTGAGGCACACCACATGTATACAAACATTTACAACAGACCATTCATCTAGTCAAGAGGGGGCGATTACTTGACCGGCCTCCGTGACTAAGATATCACAAGCCAGGCCTTTGGGAGTCACAGGAGAGTAGCTCTGGCCAGACTCCGTCAGTTGCACTGACAAGGTCAATCTCTTCGTGAATTGCCAAAGTGGAGAGAAGAACAGAAGCCACGAACAGACAATAGAGGGAGAGAGATAGACACAGAGAAGAGGAGCCAACCCGGGAATTCTGACTAGGCCCTAACCAGACCCATCGGTGAACTCTGACCAGGCCCTAGCTGGACCTGTCTTCGCCCACACTGAGAGGCCATCACCTTCGGTGCTGAGGCTGGGATTCCCACGGCGTCCTGCAATCTAGAGACCTCTACCAAAAAAAAAACCCTTGGAGACAAGATGTCACAAAAGATGGTATACCGTGCACTATAAAATCAGGCCTGACTTACCGGTGCCGAGCAGAGCTTCCAAGGCCTCCAAGGGTCCGGACCTGGGATGGAATATCTCGCTGGGGCCTCCAAATGTTAGTGAGCAGTCAGTCAGCTCTCGGCCCAGATTCAAATTCATGAATAAACATCTTTTGCTTCCTTACAGTAGATGGTGGTTTGATTTTGCTCGCTAACACTCTCCATTGCGGGAGCAACTTCGTTTCTCTCTTTCATTTCTTTTTCATTCCTCGTAGCTGATCTAAAAAAATCTTTTTCCTTCTGCTGCTCCCCCCCACCTTTTTCCTCTGTATTATTCACTGGCATTTGTTTGTGAATTATCTTGTGAAAGAAGGCTGACTTTGAGTGTACTCTCTCTCTTTCTCTCTTTCTTTTTTCTTTTTCCCTTTTGTTGCCCACTTTCTTATTGTCGTTGTAGCTATTATTGTTGTTATTGATGTCATCGTTGTTGGATAGGACAGAGGGAAATGGAGAGATGAGGGGAAGACAGAGAGAGGGAGACAAAGAAAGACACTTGCAGACCTGCTTCAATGCCTGTGAAGTGACTCCCCTGCAGGTGGGAGACAGGGGTTCTAAACTGGTTCCTTATGCTGGTCTTTATGCTTTGTGGCACATGCACCTAACCTGCTGCACTACCACCCAGCCCCCTCTATTTCTCTTTTTTCCTTTCCTTACTCTTCTCACTGTATCTAGAATTTATACTTCACAGTTGATTTTCATAATCGTCTATTCTTGCTTTGTCTTTTTTTTACTTTTTGTTTGTTTTTGGTTTTGGAGTGAAGATATTGCTTGGCTAACTGGTTTTGGTTGAACAACATTAATCTTTGCTTCTATTGCTATTATTGTACTTTTTGAAGTTTGTGGCTTCATTTGTGGAAGGACTTTAGTTTAGTGTGGCTTGTCTCAGAGAATACAACAAATGAAGGATGAAAGGAAAGAAAAATATAAACCACACCAATAAAAAAATAATTAACCCCCACATCTATGGACATCTAATCTTTGATAAGAGGGGCCAAAGTCGTAAATGGAAAAAGGAAGCTCTCTTCAATAAATAGTGCTGGGAAAACTGGGTTGAAACATGCAGAAGAATGAAACTGAACCACTTTATCTCACTAGAAACAAAATTCAACTGCAGGTGGATCAAGGGCATGGATGTTAGACCAGAAACTATCAAATACTTAGAGGAAAACATTGGTGGAACACTTTCCCACCTAAACCGCAAGGACATCTTTGATGATACAAACCCAATTGCAAGGAAGACTAAAGCAGAAACAAATCAATGGGACTACATCAAATTGAATAGCTTCTGCACAGCTAAAGAAACAATCATACAAACAAAGAGACCCCTCATAGAATGGGAGAAGACCTTCAGATGCCATACATCAGATAAGAGACTAATAACCAAAAGATACAAAGAACTCAGCAAAATTAGCAACAAAAAAGCAAATGACCCCATCCAAAAATGGGCAGAGGATATGAACAGAACATTCACTACGTAGGAGATCCAAAAGGCTAGCAAACACATGAAAAATTGTTCCACGTCACTGATAGAGAAGTACAAATAAAGACAACATTGAGATACCACCTCATTCCTGTGAGAATGCATACATAAAAAAGGACAACAGCAACAAATGCTGGAGAGGCTGTGGGGACAGATGAACCCTTCTGCACTGCTGGTGGGAATGTAAATTGGTCCAACCTCTCCGGAGAGCAATCTGGAGAACTCTTACTAGGCTAGACATGGACCTTCCATATGACCCAGTAATTCCTCTGTTGGGGATATACCCCAAGGACTCCATAATGCCCAACCAAAAAGATATGTGTACACCTATGTTCATAAGAGCACAATTCATAATAGCTAAAACCTGGAAGCAACCCAGGTGCCCAACAACAGATGAGTGGCCGAGAAAGTTTTGGATATATACACAATGGAATACTATGCAGCTATTAAAAAACAACGAACCCAACTTCTCTGACCCATCTTGGATGGAGCTAGAAAGAATTGTTAAGTGAGCTAAGTCAGAAAGATACAGATGAGTATGAGATGATCCCACTCATCAACAGAAGTTGAGAAAGAAGAACAGAAAGGGAAAGTCAAAGCAGGATTTGACTGAATTTGGAGTAGGGCACCAAAGTAAAAATGCTAGGTTGAGGGTGAGAGTGGATGTTCGGCTTCATGGGTCAGAGTCAGGGGGAGGGGGAAGGATGGCATGAGACACAGGTTTTTGGTGGTAGGAATGGTGTTTATGTATTAATTTGTAGTCATATAAATCACTATTTAATTAATATGAGAAGGGAAAATTAATTGAATGTCTCAAACATTTTAATGCAGAGACCATAGGCTGAGTCTTTATATGTTGACTCTCTTAAAAGCTTAGACCAGGGAGAACAGAAGCAACAAGTGGCACAGCTATATACAAATAATGTCAAAGAATATATTATGGTGATGTTGTGTATAATTTAGCAAATCCTAACTAAGGGATATTTCAAAGTTAACCCAATTGCCAAATAATGTGATTATAGCAATAACTCTCTATTGACTTCTTTTTATTTATTTATTTATAAAAAGGAAACACTGACAAAACCATAGAATAACAGGGGTACAACTCCACACAACTGCCACCACCAGAACTCCATTTCCCATCCCCTGATTATCTATTGCCTTCTTAAGCCCTAAGACAGCAGGAACTGCCTGCTTCCTCTATAGAGCCTGTATTTACCCCAATCCTGGAACCTCTGGGGGGGGCACACTTTCCTGCAGGTTTCTCTCAATTCATACTAAATGATATTGCATCCACCAATCCCAACCTAATCAACGCAATGAGTACTACCTCAGCATGCTTCACTTCAGACTGTGTCCAGAGACGTCAGATGTGGAATGTCAACCCTTCAACCTCATTACTCAGGTGAGACCTTTCCTTTCATAGGATTCTCTAATTCCATTCCAGGTGGATCACTTCCTAACAAAGTCCCAAAATCTATACATAGACCAGGTCCCATGAGACAGAGCATATATTCATATTTATCCATAAGTTAGGGCAAAATATATACCTGAAAGCAAAAGTACACAATAGTCTGCAGTGAGTCAGTATAAAGTTGCTAATGAAATAGTGTCTACTTAGACTTAGATACCTTCCTCACCTACTTCCTATTACACTTTCCTCAAACACTCCAAAGATAACCTTATCAAAGCAAGGACTACAAAAGTTGAATAAGAGTAAGAGACTGACATACTTTAACTATGACTCTTTAGTCACTATCAGGCAACCCCATCAGCTAGGGGCCCTATTCATGGAGTCCTGAGATTCCCAAATAGACATGATGGGCCTGGATCTCAAATAAATATCCCTCTCTCCATTTTTACTGGTCCTCTCTATCAGGAACAACACAATAGACCCCTTCGTGGACCCCCATAGGACCTTGTCCTCAACTTGGATCAACAATGGTAGAGAATGTTCCATCCTCTGAAGGGTGGCTGGACAACATACTCTATGCTACACCTGAGGAAGATGGGTTGATATTGGGGCAGCTTGGAATGCTCCTACTCATGACCACAGAATGTGAGCTCAGATCTGCAGGGATGCAGAGGTCATATAGGCTCCTAAGCTGAATAAGGGCCCCAGATCACATCAAGTTGATAGGGTTTACAGTCAACAATATTTATACACCTTTCCCATATTTGGGAGCTACTTTCTTCCCTGATCCAGCTTTCTGGTCCTTTTTCCAGCCATGACACCATCTCCCCAACAATAACTTGGATCCACCTGCATATCAGATTTCAGGCTCAGGGGGAAAAAAATCAACAAGTATAGCCACAGATCCTTTGTAATATAAGTAAAATATGCCTACTAGCTATCTACAAAACAGAGACCCCCCCACTCTTCATCTGCACTATTCCAGCCTTTAGGATCATGATTAGTCAATAATTTGTTTGGCCTTATAGGCTGGGAGTATGGATTGACCTGTCAACGTCCATGTTCAGCTGGGAAGCAATTACAGAAGCCAGACCTTCCACCTTCTGCATCCCACAATGACCTTGGGTCCATACTCCCAGGAAATCTATCAGAGGAGGGGTTGGGATATGGAGTTCTGGTAAAGAGAATTATGTGGAGTTGTATCCCTATCATCCTATGGTTTTTTTCAGTGTTTCCTTTTAATAAATAAAATTTTAAAAGGATTAAATTGAAAACAATTAAAACAGCTACCAAAATGAATCAGAACAGGAGCCCAGAAGAAACTCCAAGTAAGCCAGAAACAACAAAATTTAGGAAAATATCCAACATCTCAATAGATGGAAAGAAATCTTTGGACAAAATCCAACACCCATCCATGCTCAAAACACTACAAAAAATGGGAAAAGATGGAAAATTCCTTAAAATAGTGGAGTCCATATAGAGTAAACCTACAGCCAATATCACACTCAACAGTCAGAAGCTGAAAGCATTTCCACTCAGATCGAGGATTAGACAGGGCTGTCCACTATCACCATTACTCTTCAACATAGTACTGGAAGTTCTTGCCATAGCAATCAGGCAAGAGAAAGGAATCAATCGAATACAGACTCTCACTCTCTGCAGATGATATGATAGTATATACAGAGAGAACCAAAAGAATCTGGCACAAAGCTACTGGAAATCACTAGGCAATATAGCATTGTGTCAGGCTACAAACTCAGTCTACAAAAATCAGTGGCATTTCTTTTCTTTTCTTTTCCTTTCTTTTTTTTGCCTCCAGGGTTATCAATGAGGCTCAGTGTCTGCACCACGAATCCACTGCTCCTGGAGGCTTTTTTTTCCCTTTTTGTTGCCCTTGTTTTTTTATCATTGTTGTGGTTATTATTATTGTTGTCATTGATGACATTGTTGTTGGATAAGACAGAGAGAAATGGAGAGAGGAAGGGAAGACATAGAGAGGGAGAGAAAGATAGACACCTGCAGACCTACCTCACTGCTTGTGAAGTGACCCACCTGCAGGTGAGGAACCTGGGGCTTTAACCGTGATCCTTACACTGGTCCTTGTGCTTTGTGCCATGTGCGCTACAGCTGCACTAACTCCCAACTTCCAACCAGTAGCATTTCTTTATGCAAACACTAAGTTCCAAGAAGAGGATATCCAGAAATCACTCCCATTCACAGTCACAGCAAAATCAATAAAATATCTAGAAATAAACTTGACCAAAGAAGTGAACGACTTCTATACTGAAAACTATGAGCCACTATTCAAAGAAATAGAAAATGATACAAAGAAATGGAAAGATATCCTATGCTCATGGATTGGAAGATGTAATATCATCAAAATGAATATACAGAGCCATATACAAATTTAATATGATACCCATCAAAGTTCCACCAAGCTTCTTTAAGAGAATAGAACAAAAATTACAGTCATTTATCTGAAACCAGAAAACACCTAGAATTGCCAAAACAATCTTGAGGAAAAGAAACAGAAATGGAGGCATCACACTCTCAGATCTCAAACTACACTATAAGGCCATCATAGTCAAAAACAGCCTGGTACTGGAGCAAAAATAGGCACACAGACCAGTGAAACAGAATTGAAAGCCCAGAACTAAACCCCAACACCTATGAACATCTAATTTTTGACAAAGGGCTCAAATGATTAAATGGAGAAAGGAAGCTCTCGTCAATAAATGGTGCTGGGAAAACATGCAGAAGAATGAAACTAAACCACTTTATCTGGGTTGAAACATGCATAAGAATGAAACTAAACCACTTTATCTCACCAGAAAAAAAAGTCAACTACAGGTGGATCAAGGGCATGGATGTTAGACCAGAAACTATCAAATACTTAAGAGGAAAACATTGGTGGAACACTTTCCTACCTAAACCTCAAAGGCATCTTTGATGATACAAACCCAATTGCAAGGAAGACTAAAGCAGAAACAAATCAATGGGACTACATCAAATAGAATAGCTTCTGCACAGCAAAGAGAAACTATCACCCAAACAAAGAGATCCCTCATAGAATGGGAGAAGATCTTCACATGCCATACATCAGACAAGAGACTAATAACCAAAATATATAAAGAGCTCAGCAAATTTAGCAACAGAAAAGCAAATGACCCCATTCAAAAATGAGCAGAGGATATGAAAATAACATTCACTACAGAAAAGATCCAAAAGGCTAATGAACGCATGAAAAATTGCTCCAGAGAAATGCAAATAATGACAACAATGAGATACCACCTCAACCCTGTGAGAATAGCATACATCCAAAATGACAGCAGCAACAAATGCTAGAGATGTTATGGGGATAAAGGGACCTTCCTATACTGCTGGTGGGAATGTAAATTAGTTCAGTCTCTGTGGAGAGCAGTCTGAAGAACTCTCACAAATAGACCTCCCATATGACCCAGTAATTCCTTTCCTAGGGATATACTCTAAGGACTCCATAACACCCAACCAAAAAGATATGTGTACACCTATGTTCATAGCAGCACAATTCACAATAGCTAAAACCTGGAAGCAATCCAGGTGCCCAACAACAGATGAAAGGCTGAGAAAGCTGTGGTATATTACAATGGAATGCTATGCAACTATTAAGAACAATGAACCCACTCTTTCTGACCCATGTTGGATGGAGTTAGAAGGAATTATGTTAAGTAAGATAAGTTAGAAAGACAAAGATGTATATGGGATTATCCCACTCATAAACAGAAGTTGAGAAAGAAGAACATAAAGGGAAACTCAAAGCAGTGTAGGACTGAGTTTGGAGTATGGCACCAAAGTAAAAATCTCTGGGTGGAGTGTGAGGGTCGATGTTCAACTTCACTGTAGGGGGGAAGGGGGAGGGACACAGACCTTTGGTGGTGGGAATAGTGTTAATATACACTCATAGTCTCACCAATCACTATTTAATTAGTACGAGAGGGAAAATATGGATTGAATATCTCATACTTTTTGATGCATAGACCATAGGCTGAGTATATGTCCCTTCATTCTAAGCACTTAAGACTTCAAATTGGTGGGAGTTGGGCTGTAGCACAGCGGGCTAAGCGCAGGTGGCGCAAAGCACAAGGACCGGCATAAGGATCCCGGTTCGAACCACGGCTCCCCACCTGCAGGGGAGTCGCTTCACAGGCGGTGAAGCAGGTCTGCAGGTGTCTATCTTTCTCTCCTCCTCTCTGTCTTCCCCTCCTCTCTCTATTTCTCTCTGTCCTATCCAACAACGACAACAACAATAATAACTACAACAATAAAACAAGGGCAACAAAAGGGAATAAATAAATAAAATAAATTTTAAAAAGACTTCAAATTGGTAATCAGACTGAATTTTAACAGTAGGTTCAATTGTAAATACATTTCTAATAATGACTTGTTCTTTGAAATATTAAATCACCTAAAATCTTAGACCAGGGAGAATAGAAGCAACTGGTGGCGCTACTTTATAAGATACAGCTATATATAAATAGCATTAAAGGACATAAATAATAGTGAGGTCTTGTATGATCCTAACAATGGGATTTTTAAAGTTAACCCAATTGCCAAATAATTTGGCTATAGCAATATCTATTGCCTTCTTAAACCTTCCCCATTCTCAATAAAACCCTTATTTCTCCCAGTTGTGGAACTTCTAGGGTGGGGCTAAATTTCATGCAGGCTTCTCTCAATTCATACCAATTGGTAATGCATTTACTGATTCCAGCCTAATCATTGTAACCAGTACTACCTCAGCATGTTTCACTTCAGACTGTGTCCAGAGACATCAGGCATGGAATGTCAACCCTCCAGCTTCCTACTTTGGTGAGAAATTTCCTAGCTCATAGGAGTCATTAATTCAATTTCATGTGGTGCACTTCTTAACAAAACCTCAAAACCTAGATATAGACCAGGTCCCATGAGATACGGCAGATGTACACATGTATCCCTAAGTTAGGGGGAAATATATACCTTAAAGGAAAAGTGCACAATAGTTTGTAGTGAGTTAATAAATGCAGCAAGCAAGTAGAAAGACCTAAAAAGACACCACAAAGTACCTAATCAAATAGTTTCTAGATACCCTCCTCACCTACCTTCTATTGTATGTCCCTCAATCACTCCAAAGCTAACCTTGTCAAAGTAAGGACTACAAAAGCTGAATAAGGGCAAGAGACTGGCACACTTTAATGATGACTCTTTAGTTACTACCAGGCTACACCATCACCCAGGGTCCTGGTCAGGGAGTCCTGGGATTCCCAGACATGATGGGCTCCACTGTTATTGGTCGTCTCCATCAGGAACAACATAATGGACCCCTTTGTGGGCCCTTACAGGACCTTGCCCTCAATTTGGATTAACAAGTTATCTTCCTTTTAAAGGGATGAAATCTTGGAAAATCTTGGCTGACAGCTTAGAGGTAGTTATGCAAAATAATACATTGCAGAACTCTGATCAACAGTCATGTGAATAGAAAAGAACTCGGGACTTTTTCTTAATAGGGTGGGAAATGATACAGGGTTCTTTTTTTAGACTAAAAGGAATGTTTAAGTTGTTTATATTGTTTCAAGGTTGTCTGCTTTAACTGACATATAAATAGATTCATCTTTTATGAGAGAGAGAAAAAAGAAAGAGACCGATTATTACGCAATTCTGGCATATGTGATATAAGATATCAAACCTGGGGCTTTGGTTTTGCAAATCTTGTGCTCAACTATTTAACTAGACCCCCAGTTCGGCTGATTTTTAAAAACAACTTTATATATAATTTACATGCTATCAAGTTTATCTATATAGAAGGTAGAATTCAATGTTGAATCGACTTTTTTTTCAATTTACTGGTATCATATGGGCCTAAATGCTAAAAGGAGAATATAATAAAACCACTAAAGAAGAGGCAGGGCTCCAGACGTGACACAGTGGGCAGAGCCTCTCGTCAAAGAGCCTGGGGCCCCAGGTCCTGGCCCTGAAACCCCATGCGCCCAAGGGATGCTCTGATTGGGTGCTGTTAGGTATAGCAATGGGTTAAGTGCACATGAAGCTAAGTGCAAGGACCCACTACAAGGATCCAGGTTCCTGCCCCTGACTCACCACCTGCAGGGGGCAGGGACAGCTTCAGTAGCAGTGAAGCAGGTCTGCAGGTGTCTTTCTCTCCCACTCTCTGTCTTCCTCTCCTTTCTCAATTTCTCCTGTGCAGGCATTGAGCCCCAGCAACAACCCCCTGGGGGAGGGGGAGGGGAGGAAGAGGAGGAGAAGAAGAAGATGATGAAGAAGAGACAAAGAGACAGATGGGATTTGTTTTTTGTTATTGCTAGGGTTTGCCAGTGTTTTTGCCAGCGTTATTGCTAGGGTTCATTGTCAGCACTACAAATCCAGTACTTCTAGTAGCCATTTTTTTTTCCTTTTTTCCATTTTATTCGACAGGACAGAGTGAAATTGAATGAAGTGCCCCTGCTGTAGGGGCTCAAACCCAGGTCCTGGGATGCACTGGATCGACCTTCTCGTGGTGCATCCCGTGAGTACCCATTCATTGGGGAAACTGACGATCCTTCCTAGCCGACTGAATCCACATGGATCCCAGTCACTTTCAAAGCCAGCAACAAGCAGCTCCTGACAGCTTTCAACCTGACGCTGTTGACTGGCTACAGAAGAAGGGTAAATGCTAGAAGAAGAAACCCAGGTCCTTATGCATAGTACTATGTTCACTTAACTGGCTGTGCCACCACCTGACTCCCTGAAGGATCTTTTGAATAAACATGTAAAGAGAAGGGTGTCCTAAGCAGACGGAATATAATGAATGAAACCATGTAGCCCATCCAACCTCTTTTGGGATGAATGACTGTAAATCTGACAGTTTTCTACAAGCTTAATTATGCACCTAAATCATCTGTAAAGATCAAATCAAATTAGGAAAAAAAAAAAAAAAAAGCCCAGACCTGACTCCCAAAGATTCTGACTTAAATATACATCTAGAATAGGGTCCCTCAATTTTTTTTTAAGTTCTACAGGTAGTTCTGATATATAGCCAGGACTGAGGAGCACCAGAATGGGGGGGATAAATGGGGAGGAAGCAAAAGAGCATCAGATGAGGTTGGATAGTACAGGGCCAGATGCTGAAAGGGATGAGTATGTAAATACAACAGTGATAAATTCTCTCTTTACTGACAACTTCCCTATTTTCAGATATTTCATTTTTTTTTGTTTTGATGCCACCATATTTGCATAAAAGGAAACTAATTTCTACATTGTCTATTAAAACAGAGATAACATGTTTTTAACTTTGTAAATAAAAGGGTTCTATTTTTTTTTTCTTAAGATAACATAAACCAAATTCAGAGTACTACCATCTACCACTCAGAGTTGATAACTAATGTCCAATAAAAACACTGAAAATACGAGTCTTGTCTGGGTTAGTAATGCTATTCTCTAGTCAAATACAAGTGTTTTCCACCCTCAAATGATCTTCTAAATTCCCAGATAGTGGGACAGAGAGATGGGTCCTGGATAGAGTGCCAGCATCACAGGGCAGCTTTGTATTCCATCCATAAGAAAGCATCGGGGCAAAAACTCCATAAATGGTTGTCCTTGTCTTTTATCTGTTACTGTCTCTCTCTCATTCCAAAAATGATAAAACGCTGGTCAGGAGGTTGCTCAGTGATAATACTTGTGTGTGAGACTCTGGGTTTGACACTTTATTTACTTGTTTTTAAATTTCCAGATATCTGATGTTCTTTGTAAATTTGGCAAAGTTTCTTCAGCACTTAATCATCTAGACGACAATACTGATTTATATATGACACACCTCTCATTGCATCAAAACCGGCTTTACAAGAAACACTTTCTTCTACTCTTTGAAGACTGGATATATTTTCTCCTTTAAGACACAGTTTAAAAATTATTTTGTTGTCACTGGGGCTTCATCATTCTTCCCTGACATAGAGAGAGAGAGAGAGAGAGAGAGAGAGAGAGAGAGAGAGAGAGATAGAAGAGAGTCCAAGACAACAAAGTTTCCCCCAGCGCTGTGGGAACAAGGCTGGCACCTGGGTGTCACACGTGCAAAGCAAACAAGTGTACTATCCAGGTGAGCTATCTCACCCACTCCCTGTTAATTTTTATTTATTTATTTGTTGACATGAGAAATAGAACTAGTGCTGGTGGAATAGCTCACTTGGTTAGTGTACTCCTCTGCCATTTGTACCATCGGAGTTCCAACGGGACATCCACCAAATTGAAGGGAGTTTTGATGCTGTGGTCTCTCTCACTCTGCCTCTACCTCTAGATAAAAACAAATAAATAAGACAAAACAAAAGGGAAAGAGAAAACCAGAGCCTGGGGATCCAATGCTGGACCCCTAGCATGCAAGCCCAGAGCTCCAGCCACTGGCCCACTTCCCAGGCCTGAGCTGTCAGGTATTTTCACTGGGATCAAGTTGCTCTGCCCAAGGACAGTGTCGCCCCCTCCTCCCCGCTCCCCGCCCGCACAGGAGGCTACTGGGTCTGACACCTGCGCCGACACTAGCGGGGGAGCTGAACGGGTCCCGTCCACTCAGCAAGAGGAGCCACTAGCTCATTTCCTGGAAACAAGTAAACACGACCAGCAAAAGTAACCATGAAAGCGCCCCATCCATAAGCAGGGGGAGAACATGCCCCGCACCCTCCCGCGCAAGACATGAGTCCGGGTTGCCCCACCCTGGGGGGCGGCCTCTGCGGCTCAGCCCTGCCACCCTCCCACCCGCCTGGGCCCAGGCCCCTCCGCGGCTCCGCTTCCCTTTTCCCAGCGGGGCCGGAGCTCCACAGCCCAGCGACCCGGAACTGCAGAAGCCGCGTTCGCGAGAACCCGCCCCTCCAGGCCGGGCCGCCCCGCCCCGCCCCGCCCCGCCCCGCCGCGGCCGAGTCCCGTGTCTGCAGTCCGCGGGCCGAGCCCCGTCGGGGCCGAGTGGCTTCCGCTGAGAGACGGGGCGGGCAGTGGCGCCTCGGGACGCGGCTTTTCACCTCAGGTGCCGGGCCCGCGGCGGCCGGTTCAGGCTGAGGAGCGAGGGGGCGGTGAGCAGAGGAGGCCAGAGCGGGAGGACGGAGGGTGCGCGTCGGGGCGATTCCCGCGCCCGGTGGTCCGTCCACGCTGCGGAAAAGGAATGCGGGTCGCGAGCCCAGGACGCGCGGCGGGAGCGTGTAGTTGCCACTCTCCCCCCTAGACCCCTCGGGACCTGGGAGGGGGTTCCGTGCGCGGGCGGGGGTGGGGCTAACAGAGAGGACAGGACCCAGAGAAGGATCACCAAAGAGATCAGAGGCCACAGAACAGGGGCCACTGCTGAGAAAATCGGGGTCTTCGTGGGTGTGGGGGTTGGTGTAAGAAAGGAGGGAAAACTAAATGGGGTCCAGATGGAAGCCCCCTGTGATGACTGACTTTTCCAAGACAACTGTGTAACCCCTGGAGGAAAAACTTCAGTCCTAGCTATCCTCCCCTCAAACACTTTATTTTAGAAAAGATCTTTTTCTTTTCTTTCCTTTCCTTTTCTCTTCTTTTTTATTAGTGATTCAATATTGGTTCACAAAATTATGAGACAACATGGGTATGATTCCACCTCCATTGTAAACTGCAGTAGTTCTCACAAGGTCATAGATACGGGCTTACTATTATTTCTATACCTATCTGTATTTATATATGTTTTCTTATGGTTTTGCCTTCTCTTTCTTTCGAAGTCATGCCTACACCTGTTACTACTTCCGAATGCCCTTTCCTCTTTTCCTAATGTGCACTTAACCATGGCCTGGTCCCTCTCTTGTCCTCTTCTCTCTCTAGGTTTTGATAGAGTTGGAGTTCAGAGCCCTCTCTTCATCTTCCCCTAACATTTCTTCCCCTTTGGGGATATGAACCAAAATTATTGATGTATTGCAGAAGGTGGTAGGTCTGGCTTCTGTAATTGCTTCTCCGATGGACATGGGCATAGGCAGGTTGATCCATATCCCCAGCCTGTTTCTGTCTTTACCTAGTGGGGAAAAGCTCTGGAAAGGTGAGATTCCCAGACATATTGATGAGGTCATATGCCCAGGGAAGTCAGGATGGAATCATAGTAGCATCTGTGACTTGGTGGCTCAAAGGTGGTAAGATATAAAGCAGGACAAAATGTTTAATAAATAGGAATTTTAAAAAGTAGGAATAGAGCAGATGTGAATAGGGATCTTAGGGTGGAAAGAAGCTAGGAAATCTATTGTAGGTATGTTCCTAGAGGCCTATGACTTAAGTAATTTTTGCTTGAAGCTTGATAGCTAACATATAAGTGGACTAAAAATATTTGGGAAGATGGTGTCAGAATTGAGAATAAAACTAGAAAGCTGGATCAGGGCAGAGAGTAGCTCCCAAACTTGAAGGAAGTATATGAATACAATTAACTGTTTACCCCATTGATTTGACCCAGGGCAGCCCATATATATATTCACATTTAGCAGAGAAGTCTGTCAAACACTTCTTTAAAAAGTACAGTTCCTTTCAACCAACTGCAGTTATGGCCCTGGTATTTCATCTGAAGAGATGAAACATAACATGTCAGTAACAATAATCTAAGTTAACACCCAGTAATTAAAAAGCAGGACAATGTCTAAGTCAACAAGTAATTCCCTTACTTAAAAATTGCTTATGAAAACACCTCTCCACCAACACTAGAGGATCTGCCAATTTTCTGAGATGTGAAGATAACTCACAAAATGAATGAGGAGATGGCTTTGCTTTGCCAAAGTTAGCTTTTCTGAGAGGGAGTCAGATTTTTGCTATTTTGATTACATGTTAGATAAATGCAGTTCCTCTTTTTTTTTTTTTTATCCAGCCACACATTTTTGTTATAAAAAGATTGATCAAATTTTGCACTCTTATGTTAGTTTTTTCTTTACAGGTGATTTTTGAGGACAGAAAGTCTCTTTTGAGGATTTCACACAGTATTGAATGATGGCAGAAGCAGTGTTGATTGATCTCTTTGGTCTGAAACTGAACTCTCAGAAAAGCTGTCATCAGCTATTACTGAAGACCTTGAATGCTGTCAAAGTACACCATGCTGCAAAGGCCAAGTTCCTCTGCATAATGTGTTGCAGTAACATCACCTGTGAGATGGATGACACCCATGATACTTGGGAATTAGAAACAAACAATGAATTATCAACAATCTTGAGAGAATTTGAGACTGTTAGCAATCCCAGCATGGCTGCTACTTTGTATACTGTTAAGCAAAAAATAGATGAAAAAGACCTGAGCAGGATTAAGATAATTGTACCGATACACCGAAAGACATTAATTAAAGCTTTTATTGATCAACTCTTCACTGATGTTTATAATTTTGAGTTTGAAGATTTACAGTTGACTTTGAAGGGAAATCCTTTGAAACAGTACACAGAAATAAACACAATCACTTCTCAAGGACTAGAAGTAATCCAGAATGAAATAGAAACATATTTAAGAAGTCTTCCAGCTCTCAAAGGAGAATTAAACATTATCACATCGCCTCTGATCTCAGGTAGAATAGACTCTACATATTGTTTTTATTGTGTATTTTAAAAATATTTCTTTAACAGTTGTTAACCTCTTTGCTTCTTTCTTTCTTTTGTAAACTATTTTGAGTTCATGTGCTCATTAGCATCACTTAAAGCATGGGAGTGTCATCGATGGCCTTGCAGTTTTAAGAGTGTCAAGAGATAATCCTTCTAAGTCACTCTAAATAAAATTTCTTTACACAAATTAACCCTTAAGACAGACCCCAGTTTTCCTCTAAACTGAAATGTTTGACCATAAGTATTTAAACATCCTATAACCTTACATGATTGGCACTGTTATGTAAGAGTGAAAATTAAGACAATAAAACTTACTTTTTTTTGTTATTTACTGTGAGCTATGTACCATTAGGCATAACAAAGTCAAGTGGGACGGGAGATACCCTTTGAAGGGTAATAATTCCATAGGGAAGATAAAATAAACACAAAGTAGTATTAATAAGGATACATGGTGGTGGGAGAAAGAGCTCATCTGGTGAAGAGCACACCTTACCACGTGTGAAGACCCAGGTTCAAGCCCTCAGTTACCACATTGGAATGCCTGCACAAAGGACATTTCACTAGTGATGGAGTGGTGCTGTAGTGTCCTGTATCTTTTATCTCATTCCTTCTCTTTCTAACTAAAAAAAAAAAAAGGAAACAGCCCAAAGGCATGGAGCCACAGCTATAACCATCATACCAAAACAAAAAACACTTGGATGTACAAAGTGCTGTAAAAATTAGAAACTTGGACTGGAATTGGCTTACTGAACCAAAGTAAAGGACTAGGGTGGGGGAGTGTTTAGGTCCAGGAACATGATAGTGGAGGAGGACCTAGGTGGAGGCTTAGAGTGTTATATGGGAAACAGAAATGTTACACATATACAAACTACTGTATTTTACAGTTGAGGTTAAACCATTAATACTCCCAATAAAGGAAAAAATATTAGTAACTAGATAAACAAATGCAGGTTGATGTGATCATGGAAAGTCTTACTGAGGGACTGGCATTATAGTTTTTGGTATAGCACATTTTTAATTTTCACTGTCTTCAACAGATAATTTCATACATGGATTTACCACAAGGACAGGTGGGATATCTTACATACCAACCCTGAGCTCATTCAATCTTTTCAGTAGTTCCAAACGGAGAGATCCCAAGGTAGTTGTTCAAGAAAATCTGCGTAGGTTGGGGGATGCTGCTGGATTTAATGCAGAGAAATTTTACCGAATAAAGGTAAAATCTTAAAGGTAAAATTTTGTTTCATGTTTTGGAAATTCTTAAATATATTCTTGGCTCTGCCTATAACAACATGAACTTTAATCAAGCTATTTTTCTTTTGTATTTGATTTTTTATTAAAATTAAGATAATTCTTGTGATTATTTTATTTAGGGCTATACACTATAGCCCAAAGATCAAATCAATTCTCCTTCCTTTTTCTTCTTCTCACCTATTTCTGTCAATCATCTGAAGCAAATTATGTTTAAAAGTACAGTTGTCCTCAGAGAATATGGTTATCTCTTCCCTTTCTGATTAGAAGGAAGGTTCCTAAAGATTGTAAGAGAAAGGCCATAGCTTTCTAAATAACACCGTGTTTATTACAGAATGCTAGCTTTTCTGGAGCCTATGAAAGTAAAAACATGATTGATTTGGTAATTCATTTAACATTTTGAATGTGATGTTGTTATTGTTGTTGGATAGGACAGAGAGAAACAGAGAGGAAGAAGACAGAGAGGGGGAGATAAAGACACCTACAGACCTGCTTCACTGCTTGCAAAGTGACCCCCCTGCAGGTAGGGAGCCAGGGGCTCAAACTGGGATCCTTACATTGTTCCTTGCGTTTTTCACCATGTGCACTTAACCCACTATGTTTTCACCCAGCCCTATGTACATTGAATTTTTAAAATAGTAAAGTCTGGGACAGGGGTAGATAGCAGAATATTTATGCAAAGAGACTCTAATGCCTGAGGCTCCAAAGTCCCAGGTTCAGTCCAAAGGTTCAGTCCTCTGTATCACCATAAGCTACAGCTAAGCAGTGCTCTAGTAAAAAAAAAAAAAAAATTAAAAAAACTTATTTCCTTTCAATAAGATATGTGTATCTTATATATGTATGTAAGTTTTATATATACATGTGTACATGTATATAAAAGTTATTAACCAAAAGTTAAATACTTTTTTTTATTTAACTATATATAGAAGTGATCTATTCATTAATGAATAGGCTATATAATTTTATACAAAATGAGTGCTTTTATTATTTTTTTTTAAATTTATTTATTTGTTGCCCTTATTGTTTTAGTTATTGATGTCATCATTGGATAGGACAGAGAGAAATGGAGAAAGGAGGGAAGACAGAAAAGGGGAAAGAGGGGGTCGGGCGGTGGCGCAGTGGGTTAAGCGCATGTGGCACAAAGCACAGGCGTCGGCGGCATAAGGATCCCGGTTCGAGCCCCCGGCTCCCCATCTGCAGGGGAGTCGCCTCACAGGCGGTGAAGCAGGTCTGCAGGTGTCTGTCGTTCTCTCCCCTTCTCTGTCTTCCCCTCCTCTCTCCATTTCTCTCTGTCCTATCCAACAACGAATTGCGTCAACAAGGGCAATAATAATAGCCACAACGAAGCTACAACAAGGGCAACAAAAAGGGGGAAAAATGGCCTCCAGGAGCGGTGGATTCATGGTGCAGGCACCAAGCCCAGCAATAACCCTGGAGGAGGAAAAGAAAAAAAAAAAAGAAAAGAAAAGGGGAAAGAAAGATAGACACCTGCAGACCTGCTTCACCGCTTGTGAAGCGACTCCCCTGCAGGTGGGGATCCTGGGGCTCGAACTGGGATCCTTACACAGGTCCTTGCACTTCACACCACCTGCTCATAACCCGCTGCACTACCACCCAACTCCCTTTTCTGTCTGGTATGTCTGCTGCTATAGCTACAGTGATGGGCTTGTCTTTTTTTTTTTTTTTTTTTAATAATTTTATTATTTTTTAAAATAAATTTTTCTGTTTTTCTTTTTTTCCCTTTTGTTGCCCTTGTTGTTGTTGTTATTGCTGTTGGATAAGATAGAGAAAAATGGAGAGAGGAGGGGAAGACAGAGGGGAGAGAAAGATAGACACCTGCAGACCTACTTCACCATTGTGAAGTGACTCCTCTGCAGGTGGGGACCCAGGGCCTCCAACTGGCATCCTTACTCTGGCCCTTGTGCTTAACCTGCTGTGCTACTGCCCGACTCCCCAAATTGAGTGCTTTTAGAAGAGCTATGGATGGAAAATTCATACTTCTAAAACTTCTTTTGCTCATCCTTGATTGTAGACTGATCATGCCAGTGACATATGGATTATGGGAAAGAAGGAACCTGAGTCATATGATGGAATCACCACAAATGAAAGAGGAGTCACAATAGCAGCTCTTGGTGCTGACTGTATCCCAATAGTTTTTGCAGATTCTGTCAGAAAAGCATGTGGTGTTGCTCACTCTGGTAAGTGTACTAAATCAAACTTTTAGTGTTTTACTAATTTCATGGTACCAGAAAAGTTTTTTCTTTCTGGTAGTTATGCCAAATAACTAATTACTTTATATGGTGGTAAGCATGGAGATAGGAGTAAGGTCACCATAACTCTCCTATATTATAGAAGTTGATAGGATAGCTAAGTCAAATTATTTGAATCAGAATAGGATTATCAAAGGAAGTATTATCTAGACTGATTTTTTTTTTTCAGAATAGGATTCCCAAGGGAAGCATTATCTAGACTGATTTTTTTTTTTAAAAGTCATTAGTAAGATTTGGCTAAGTGCCAGGGTTTCTTAGGATGCTATTTAACATTTAGAGCAGCAAAAACTTAACACTTCAGACTAAGTATGCTTGACTTTTCAAATGCATAATACCAGTAGGACTTCCAGTTGTTGTAATAAAGGAACAGAGAGGGACTCTATGTTGTCAAAACACATTCCATGGAGTATTATTATGGTTATTAGGCAGTGGTGAAGGGGAAGGTTAGACATAGCTGCAACAATATAAAGGCATGAAGAGAAGAAAAAGATAGATTTGGAAAGCTACACTTATTCTAACATGCTGTGATCTATTAGCTTTAACTATTCTCTAAAAATAAAGTAGTAGACTTTTTAAATGAAGTATTTTGTTAAAAGACATGAGTTTTGGTTTTCCTGAAGTATTTTAAAAATGTTTTACTTTACTCTAAAGTGATTATGATTCAATGTGAAATGAGAGGTGATCTTTTGGATTTGCTTTTGCTTCAAAATCTGTTGAGTTTTCTTTTTAGCTATAGATGAATGAGGAAGGGATATATTTTTCTTTTGATTTATTTCAAGTAATATATTTTGAGTGATTGGAAATCAGTTTTAAAACTAGAAAAAAGGACAGTCTCTTCAGTAAATAGTTCTAGGAAAACTGGACATCAACATGTCAAAGAATGCTGAGTCCTTAGATTACATATAAAAATTAAAACTCAAAATGGAACAAAGATCTAAATGTTAATGCTGTAAAATTCAAAGAAGAAAATTTAAGTGCAAATCATCATAATCTTATATTAGGCGGTATTTTCTTACATATGATACCAAAAACAGACAACAAAAATTAAAGACAGATAAATTAGGTTTCATTTAGGGGCTGGGCAGTGGTGCAGAGGGTTAAGTGCACATGGCCCAAGAAGCAAGAACCAACATAAGGATCTGGTTAGAGCCCCCAGCTCCCTACCTGCAGGGGGGGGGAGTCGCTTTACAGGTGGTTAAGCAGGTCTATCTTAAAGATGTCTATCTTTCTCTCCCCCTCTCTGTCTTGCCTACCTCTCTCCATTTCTCTCTGTCTTATCCAACAACAATGATAGCAAATAGCAACAATAATAATAAAATAGGCAACAAGAAAATAGCCTCCAGCAACAGTGAATTCAGCACCAAGTCCCAGCAGTAAAAAAAAATAATAATAATAATTGAGTTTCATTTAAATGGGAAACTTTTGTGTACCAAAGAACACAGTCCACTGAATCAAAAAGCAACTAGTTGAATGGGAGACATACAATTCATATAATACATATATTTGAAAAAAGTTTAATACGTAGAAATATAAAGAAACCTTACAACTCAATAATAGAAGGAATTCCATTTTTATGAGATACCTGGATTAGTCAAATTCATAGAAACTGCAACTATAATGGTTGCGAAAGTGTGGTGGAAGAAGGGGGAAGTTATTGTTTAATGGTTATATGCATTTCAGTTTTCAAAGATGTAAAAGTTCAGAGATTGCACAATAAGGCTATTATACTTAACCTTCTCGATATATACACTTAAACTAAATGATATGTTTAATGCTATATGTTAGCTTCAGTTTTTAAAAGTAAAAAAAAAAAAAAAGAAGGCTAGAGAAAAGACAAGTAGGTATAAGCCCGGTGGAAAGTAAAATTGTAAAGCATTTTAAAGAGGAAGCAGAATCTCTCTCTTCTATGTTAGATACTTTATATAATATCCCTCATTTAAAAGTCAGTATTAGTTAACTGGCTAAATTAATTTTGTGATTCACTTACTCTTTCTGAACCTTGAAAAAATATGCCATCTAACTTTGCTTACTATAAAGAAATTTTGTTTTGCTTCAATTTTCTTTATCTCTTTTTCTTCCTATTTGTCAGGCTGGAAAGGTACTTTGTTAGGTGTTGCCATGGCAACTGTGAATGCTATGGTCTCAGAATATGGATGTAGTTTGGAAGATATTATTGTTGTACTGGGACCTTCAATTGGGCCTTGCTGTTTTACTCTTCCAAGGGAATCAGCAAAAGCTTTTCATGATCTTGATCCTGAATGTGTCCACCTGTTTAACTCATCAAATCCCTATGTTGACATCCGTAAAGCCACCAGGTTTGTTTGATTTCATTTCAGAACTACAATTTGGTTATTGCTTACTGTTTCTAAACTGAAAGTTATGTAGTAACTTGAAGAAAAATACAAGTTGTAGATATCTATGTATCTGACATACATGCACACAGAACATTTAAAATATAGTATCTATTCTCATTTTAAATTTGACTAGCAGAAATTTTCTACCTGTATCTTTTGATTGCAAGGGAATAAGTTAACAGCTGGCATATAGCTTACAAGATGTACTTAAGCTCCATATAATAAAGGACTGAGGAAATAGCATAATGGTTATGTAAAATGACTTCCAAAAAAAAAAAAAAAGACTTCCATTCTTTTGATGCCTTGAGCTCAATCCTCAGCACTACCATAAGCCAGAACAGGACTGTGATTAAAATAAACTAAATAAAAATTTAATATGTTAAAACAGAACATTTGGAATATACTTTACTTTATAGCCATTCTTCAGCTAAATTCCTCAGCCATTCCTTTTTAAGTTTTTTTATTTTATTATTTTTTAAATACTCTTTTTTCTTAATTTATTATTGGATAGAGACAGACAAAAATTGAGAGGGGAGTCGGATATAGAGAAGGATAGAGACAGAGAGACATCTACAGCCCTGCTTCACCACTCATGAAGCCTGCCCCCTGCAGATGGGGACCAGGGGCTTGAATGTGGGTCCTTGTGCACTTCAGTGTGTGCTCTTAACCAGGTGTGCCACCGCCTGGCCCCTCCTCAGCCATCCCTAAACTATCAGGAAGCTGTTATTTTAAGATTATTCTCTAACTATAAAAATAAATTTCTTAGTAAAAATATGAGAAAGTGTAAAAACAGTTTTTATGGTCCCTTGAATTTTTGAAGTTTTGGTTAAACCCCTATAAAAATTATGTCCATTCTACAAAGGAAATTTGTTGTTTTATTTGAATCATGTTTATATCCTTATTAGCAAATCTTGCTCAGATTTGCCTCACTCAATATTAAGTGGGAGGGATTGAAATTGATTCTTAAATGTGATTTGTAAAAGAAATATTAATGGCTATGTTTTTTTAAACTATATTTTTATAAATTATTTATTGGATAGAAACAGAAATCAAGAAGGAAGAGACAGGGTGAGAGGGGGAGAGACACCTGTAGCACTGTTTCACCATTTGTGAACCTTTCCCC
Source organism: Erinaceus europaeus (assembly GCF_950295315.1). Classification (NCBI taxonomy): domain Eukaryota; kingdom Metazoa; phylum Chordata; class Mammalia; order Eulipotyphla; family Erinaceidae; genus Erinaceus; species Erinaceus europaeus. The sequence goes on from NC_080168.1 coordinate 75,625,570, forward strand.
CTACAGATGAACTCAAGTCCTTGTGCCTTATAATATGTGCACTCAACCAGATGTGCCACCACCCAGCCTCCAATAGCTGTATTTTAGATCATAAAGTATTATGAAGGATCAAGTTTACAATGAAAAAAATATTTAATAGGAGGGAGGAAAATAGGATAAAATGAATAAAAACACATTCTGCCTGAATCAAATGAACCTTGTCTACAAATATATTATGGTTCCTTTAGAAATTCCTTCATAAAGAAGTACTTGATTTTTATTATAATTTTTATTATAATTTATTATAATCAAGATCATGTCCGCAAGATGATATGGAAGGCTGTGTAGTCACCACAAATGGTGATAGAATCTACCATGTCTCAGCTAGCCCTTGTTCTGTAACTGAAGGACAGTTTGAATTGCCCCAAGCAGATCTTTCCCAGATTTCTTTTATGACACTATCATATTTTGATAATTGGTAACATAAACTCTTGCTGTTTTTTGAAAAAATTTTATCCTAAGGATTCTTCTAGAACGGGGAGGAATTCTTCCACAGAATATTCAGGACCATAACCAAGATCTTGAGCTTTGTACATCCTGCCATCCTGACAAGTTTTTTTCCCATGTCCGAGACGGCCTTAATTTTGGTACACAAATTGGCTTCATATCAATCCGGGAATGAGGTATAGTATATGACTTTTTCTCCTTCCTCCCTTCTATCTGTCTTCTTCCCTTTATATCTTAAAAAATAATTAATAGTTGGGAGCCAGGCGGTAGTGCATCCAATTAAGCACACGTGGCATGAGCTCCCGGCTCCCCATCTGCAGGGCAGTCGCTTCACAGGCAGTGAAGCAGGTCTGCAGGTGTTTATCTTTCTCTCCCCCTCACTGTCTTCCCCATCTCTCTCGATTTCTTTCTGTCCTGTCGAACAGTGACAGCAATAACAACAATAACGATAAACAACAAGGGCAACAAAAGGGGAAAAATAGCCTCCAGGAGCAGTGGATTCGGTGTGCAGGCACCAAGCCCCAGCAATAACCCTGGAGGAAAATAAAATAAAATAAAAATAATAATAGTTAAATCTACTTTTAAAAATCTTTTAATTTATTTATTATTGGATAGAGACAGAGAGAAATTGAGAGGGGAGAGGGAGATAGAGAGAGGGACAGTGAGAGACACTTGCAGCCCTGCTTCAACATTCATAAAGCTTTCCTCCTGCAGATGGGGACCAGGGGCTTGAATGTGGATCCTTTCACACTGTAATGTGAGCACTTAGCCAGTGCACTACCACCTCGCCCCTCCTTTATTTCTATTGAAAAAAAAAGCTATACTTTTAAATAAAGTGATAGTGATAGAAAAGTTAATTTTCAGTGGCATATTCTATATAAAGAAAAAAAAATCAGGGGCCAGGCAGTGGCGTATCTGGTTAAGTGCTCATATTACAGTGTGCGAGGATCCAGGTTCAAGTCCCTGGTCCCCACCTGCAGGAGGAAAGCTTCACGAGTGGTGAAGTAGGGCTGCTGGTGTGTCTCTCGCATTCTGTCTCCCCTTCCCTCATGATTTCTCTGTCTCTATCCAATAATAAATAAATAAAAGTAATTAAAAAAAGAAACAAACAGGCTGGAGAGGTATGTCAGTGGATTGAACATATGCCTTCCATGAGTGAAGCCCTGAGCTGATCCCCACCACTACATTAAAACATAAAGGACAGGGGAGTCAGGCAGTAGTGCATCAGGTTAAGTGCAGGTGGTGCAAAGCGCAAGGACCAGCGTAAGGATCTCAGTTCGAGCCCCCACCACCCCACTTGCAGGGGAGTCACTTCACAGGTGGTGAAGCAGGTCTGCAGGTGTCTATCTTTCTCTCCCCCATTTATCTTCCCCTCCTCTCTCCATTTCTCTCTGTCCTATCCAACAACGACATCAATAACAACAATAATAACTACAACAATAAAAACAATAAGGACAGCAAAAGGGATTAAATAAATAAATATTTTTTAAATAAAGGACATAAAGGACAGAAACAAGTGGAACACCATGGATGGTGGAGCTGTGTTTTGGTATCTCTCACCTTTAGTGAAAATATTAAATAAAAAGTAAGGCCATGTAGGTGGCTTACCACATATGTGGGACCCAAGGCTTGATCTCTAGAACTGCATTAAAAAGCAAATTTTAAAAAGTAGCCACAATTTTCCTGGTTAATGAAAAATACTTAGTGTTGGGAGTTGGGCAGTAGCGCAGCGGGTTAAGCGCACATGGTACAAAGCACAGGGACCTGCGTAAGGATCCCGGTTCGAGCCCCCGGCTCCCCACCTGCAGGGGAATTCGCTTCACAAGCGATGAAGCAGGTCTGCAAGTGTCTGTCTTTCTCTCCCCCTCTGTCTTCCCCCTCCTCTCTCCATTTCTCTCTGTCCTATCCAACAACAATGACAACAATAATAACTACAATAATAAAACAAGGGCAACAAAAAGGAATAAATGAATAAAATAAATATTCAAAAAATAAAAATACTTAGTGTAGACATAAATTAAAAGTAAGGAAATAGAATAATTTTTTTAATTCTGTGTGTGCCATTTATCTTTCCTGTGAACTAGATATCTATATATTTCCTAAGATCTCTATATTTTCCTCTCCCTTTTTTTCAAATTTCTTTATTGGGGGATTAATGGTTTACAGTCAACAGTGAAATACAGTAATTGGTACATGTGTAACATTTCTCAGTTTTCCACATAATTCAACTCCCACGAGGTCTTCTTCTACATCATGTTCCAGGACCTGAACCCTATTTTCAACTATATTTCCAATTGGTTTTAGCAAGCATTAACCAAAAAATTTAATGGGTCAAATGATAAATACTTGTGGCTTTGTGTAGCATACATTCTCTGACTTGTTAAATTTTGCCATTGTATATAGCATGAGTGGATGGGATCAATACAGAATAAATATGATTGTCTTTCAGTAAAACTTTATTTACAAAAACTAAGAGAGGGCTACTTTTAGTACACAAGCTATAGTTTTCTAACACCTAGATCCAGAGAATATCATTGTATGAAATCAACATTGATTAAAGAGTTTGTTTTGTTTTGTTTTTAGCTTTATAAATATGTTCTGGGAAAATGATTTAGCATCAATTCTCTAACATATAACTAATTTTCCTAAAGGGTACTTTTAACTGAATCAATAGTTCTTTTGGTTTTCATATTGTCTTTAGCATTAAGATTCTGTTAGCCTTATTTGATATTCTAATAGAATTAGTAAAGATCTCATACTTGATTTTTGTGTTTGTTTTACAGACAATTGACTGAACCTTTGAATAGATGTTTCCTACTTCCTTCCAAGTTACAAGAGAGAAGTGTAGCTGTTTGATTTGCTAAAGACTAAAAGGATCAAAAGGATCACCTTTAGGGCATATTTTCATTGTCGTTCAAAAGAAAATGATTATCACATGATTTTAACAATAACTGACAAAAATATCATACATTACACAGATGCAAATTATTCTTAAAGTTTGTTCTCTATCATAACTAAGGAATAGGTCTGCTACGTATTTTTTAGTAACTTCTGTTTATCAGCATTATGTCAGGCATAGGTAAAATAAAAATAAAAAAGACCTTCCCCCTTGAGTCTTATGCAGTGGAGATAAACACATCTAACAATTTAATCGTAATAATAGTAAAACAGTACAGATTGAATAAAAGATTAATCCTATATGGAAGGCAAGATAGGGAAGAATTAACATAGGTCCAAGAAAAATATAGGCTTTTGATAGGTGAAGAACTATCTAGTAGGCAGTGGGAGTACCATGAACTAGAGTGTGTAATTCAAAGTATATTATATAACCTAGAGAGTAGGGTGTAGGCAGGAGTTACTGGAAATACAGGTTGGAAACAAAATAGAAAATTCTCAGATGCCATCTCTCATCTCAAGTTTATTTTCCTGGTAAAACATATGCATAAAAAAAAGTACAGGAGTGTTTTTGTTTCCTTGACATCTTGTGTAACAATGGATTTACATTATGAAACACCAAAGCCGACCGACTAAATGGTGATCAAAATTCTTTCAAAAAGAAACAGATAGGGCCTACAAGATAACTCACCTGGTTAGTATACTTGCTTTGTCGTGCATAAAACCCACCTTCCAGCCCAGTTTCTGTAGTACTTAGGCAGCAAGCATTGGTGCTGTAGTGTTTTTTTCCTCTGTCTTTTTATCTGAAAAAAGTTGTTTTAGAGTGATGAAGCCACAATGATGAAAACAAAAATAAAATTAGAGGTCTGCAAGAAGGCAGTAGAAATTAATTGGTGAGGTAGAGCAGACAGAGAGACATTTAAAAAATGCAGCCAATAGAGCCAGATAATAATGAGGTGACAAATGAGAAAGAGGAAAAGTTATTACTATACCAAGATTTCTGCTTGGCTGACCACCAGAATTGGAATGAAAAGAAGAGGAGGTTTAGACAAGGGAGAAAGATGACTGGATGCACAGAATAAAGTGGATCCATATGGAAATATTTAGTTGCAATTATAAATGATGAAACTGGAACCTATGAGAGAAAACAGGCTAAGAATTTTACCTACTTGGTGGGGGGCGGTGATTGGGCTGTAGCACACCTGGTTAAGTGCACATGGTGTGAAGTGCAAGGGCCAGTGCAAGGATCCTTGGTTTGAGCCCCTGCCTCCCCACCTACAGGGGAGTCGCTTCACAAGCGGAGAAGCAGGTCTGCAGGTGTCTATCTTTCTCTCTCCTTCTCTGTGTTCCCCTCATCTTGATTTCTCTCAGGCCTATCCAACAACGACAGTAGCAGTGGCAACAATAACAAGTGCAACAAAATAGGGAAAATGGAAAAAATGGCCTCCAGGAACAGGGGATTCGTACTGCAGGCACTGAGTCCCAGCAATAACCCTGGAGGCAAAAAAAAAGAAAAGAAAAGAAAAGAAAAAACCTACTGGAATAGGCTAACCCATCTATGTAAAACTATAGAGTGGGCAAATAAAGGAGAACCAAGAATGAATCCTTATACCACTGTATTTGAACTAATAAGAAGCAGGTCAAAGACTATCATTTTGAAGAAAGAAGCAAGGTGAGAGGTGCACAAAAGTAAACTTTCAGAGATAAAATGAGGGTTGTGGAGAAATAAATAGATTGACCATATTGAAGCCATTGGTACGGGCAATGGTAGTAAGATTGTATTTCAGTGCATTAAACAGGGTGCATAGGTGTGAAAGGTGTGGACTATTCAGTAGTACTGGAGAAAATAAAGCAAGCGGTTATATGTTGAAGAAAGTCATACAATATTTTCATTTGGAGAAGAGTTGGATATTCTGAATTGGAGAAAAAATATGTGTGTGTGTGTGTGTCTGTGTGGTTTTGTTTTTCCTACCAGGGTTATTGCTGGAGCTCAGTGAATGCATGACTCCACTGGTCCTGGCAGCCATTATTTTTCTTTTCTTTAGATAGAGGTAGAGAGACAAGGAGACACTACAGGACCAGTACTCCATTCATGAAGCTTTCATGCAGATGCTTCTATGTGGTAGTTTGGGGACCCAAACCGAGGTCCCTGTGCACATATGCACTCTATTGGGTGAACCACTTCTGGCTATATGGTAAATATATTTTAAAATATGTGAGTTGTAATAGCATTACCTTTTAAAAATTAGTGCATTTTCTACATGACTGTAGTAAAATAATAGCAACTTTGATATCTACAATAAACTTTCATGTACAGTACATCAGATTATCTTTACAGCTTCTCTGAAAGACATAGGTCAGGTGTTTTTCACGTATCTTAATCAGCTTAGAAAAAAGTCTTTCTGAAGTGTGAGTTAAAATCACATAATTTGCAGCAACAAAAGGCTTGAAGACACATCTTGTGGCCTCTAGCTGCCATTTTAGATGTTCTAGCTAGTCAAAGTTATCTAAATTAAACTTTTGTTTTCAAATTCTTGTTAATTTCATTTATTCATTTACTCAGTCAAGAACACATTGAGGGACTAGGATAGGCTAAAAAGTGTATTTGTAGCCTTCAGGATATTTTATACACGGTGAATAGTCAAAAACAGCTATTTCAATATTGTGATAGGTGTCATAAGATTGTTACTACTTGATACCTTGTTTGATTTAATTTTTCTATGCTTCTTATATTCCAGTGTAAAATTATAATGAAATACCTCATCTCATCCAATTCAGGGAGTGCATTAATATATAGCTTAGAGTAACAATTTTAAACTTATGCACAATATTGTCTAATGATTATAAAAACTAAGGAATAATTTCACACATTGAGAAAGGCTGATTTTCCATTTCTTCACTGTATTTTTTTTGAAGTTTACAAATTTGTTTGAAGTTTACGAATTATTATAGGCATCCACATCTCTCCTTATGTACCAAAATATTTGAAAATCAAGTAAAAGTTATGTTCTGTTTTCTGTGATTTTGGATTACATTTGCAGTGCATATAATAAAATTTGTTTCTTTTTAAGTAAAGCGTATTTAATACCCCAAGATAAAATGATTCACTACTAAAATGTTTAATCTTATTGCTGCTGTCAATCTTTATCACCCTAGAATTTGGGGGATGTAACCACGATGATTTTTTTAATAAATTTATTTTTTTAAATAAGCACTCATTAACTGCAATAAGGAAATACTTGTTGAAGAGGAATTAAGTTTGTAAATCAAAAAGGAATTTCTGACTTGAGTCTTTTGGAGGTACCACTTATCACACTAAAACAAAGTTAATTATAGGAAATAGCGTATTGGTTAAATATAATATATTCCAGTGCTTAATAAACATGTATAATAGTTGTGCTTTCTTGAGAGCTTGTTTGGAGGTTCTAGCAGGAGAGTGCAGCTACTCTTATACTCTAGACCTCAGACTGGTCCTTCTCTATTCCAGGAAGGCTGTCCTCTTTGGGACGGATGCACATGGAGCAGTGAGGGAGGAAGGGGACACCCACCTACCTAGCCAGCCAGATCAGCCGAATCAACCCTGGCAATCAGTGGGGTGACAGATGTTGCAGCCAGATTGCCCTCACATCCATAGTTGTGCTTTTTTATCTCCCTTTCATTATTGTTTCTGTAGTTGGTATTTCATATTCACAAGCTAACTTGATTCTCTGACTCTTCTTTCAGACTTGGGTAGTATTTCTTGTTGGGCTTATCCTATGTGCCCCTGACATAAAAGTTCCTCCAAATTTAGCTTCTCATTTTCTCTTCAAATCTTGCTTTCTCTAGGGTTTAAGCTAAGAAAATGAATTCAGTTTCTTGCTGGATGTTGATGCGACAGACTGTCATGCCTGAGGCTTCAGAGGCTCTAGGTTCAATCCTTCACCACTAAGTCAGAACTGAGCAGTGCTCTGCTCAAAAGAATGAAAAATTAGAAAACATGACGTTCTCAGGAAATTGCCGACTCACCTCTGGCCCCTCCCACCCCTCTTATTTGATAAATCTGCCATCTATTCCCATTTTTTATATTATTATCTAAAATGCCATAGGCATTCAGATAATTTCCTACATACATCATTTGAACAGCCTTCTGACTAGTTCTGCATTATTGAATCCCTTTTGAACTGACATTATTGATTGATTTAAAATACAAATCTGTTCCGGAAGACCGGTGAAATACCTCACTTGGATAATGTGCTTCTCTGCCATGTGTGCAACTCAGGTTTGAGTTCTGAAATTCTAGTGCTATAGTTTCCTCTCCTCTCTTCTCTCTCCTCTTCCCTCTCCTGACTCCTCTCTTTCTCCTTTCCTGTCTTAAAGGAAAAAAAAACCTGATCTTATGACATCCTTTAAAACTTTTGTTTTGCCTTTCCACTGTTTCTAACATACTCTTGGATGTATAAATTGCATCATGATCTTGTCCCCTGCTTGCCTCTTCAATTTCTACCACTCTTCTCTCTACACCATCTATTTCAGTCATTGTACAGCTTTCCCCCCACTTCCTAGAATATACCATTCAGCTAAGTTAGACTATAGACATTGGTTAGTATTACAAGATTAACTAGACTTATATTTAGTTTAAGGTTACTTTTATATAGGCTTTTTACTAAATTAGCACACAAGAAATGTCAGTTGCATATGGAGTATAGACCTCTTAAGTGAATGCATGTAGCACTAGTGTCTCCTTAATTCTATTTCTTTATGGAGATGGATCAAAACTCAGTTTTCAACACAGTACATACACAATGAGCAGTATGCTAAAGCCTGGGGTATAGAAGCCTGGGGTTTTTTATTGGTTTTGTCCCAGGAGACAGAGGGAGGGGTCATATCAGCAGCCAAAGGCCAATTTTTTACCATATAAGGAAAGTTTTGCTATATCTAAAAACATAAACTTTTCCCCCTGTGTTATTGGATCTACAACAAATCTGCTTTGTACATTGTTGGCATAATAGGCTTTCTATATACTACTGGTTCTATATGCATAACAATTCTCAGCATCACTTATGTTTATATTTTTAATTAGTAATATAATAATAGATTTATTATAAAAGTATAGTATTATAGTTCCATACTGTATCCACCACCAAAGTTCTGTGACCCCTTGCCCCACAGTAAAGCTCCAGAATTCTCAGTGTCTTAGTGACAGTTGATTCCCATTTTTTTGTTGCCCTTGTTTTTTTTAACATATTGTGGTTATTGATGTCGTTGTTGTTGGACAGGACCAAGAGAAATGGAGAGAGGAGAGGAAGACAGAGAGGGGGAGAGAAAGACAGATACCTGCAGACATGCTTCACCGTTTGTGAAGCGACTTCCCTGCAGGTGGGGATCCGGAGGCTCAAACCGGGATCCTTACGCTGGTCCTTGTGCTTCACGCCACGTGCACTTAACCCGCTGCACCACTGCCTGACTCCCCCTGCTTTATATCTTAACTCTATTTTCAGCCACCAGGTTCCAGATTATACCATGTTGCCAGCCTGACTTCTGTAGGCAGATAACCTCACCAGTGTGTCCTGGAGCCCTGACTTTCCCACCAGGGAAAGAGAGAGACAGGCTGGGAGTATGGATTGACCTTCCAACACCCATGTTCAGCAAGGAAGCAATTACAGAAGCCAAACCTTCCACCTTCTGCACCCCATAATGATTCTGGGTCCATAGTTCCAGAGGGATAAAGAATAGGGAAGTTATCAAGGGAAGGGATGGAATAGGGAGTTCTGGGGGTGGGAATTACATGTAACTGTACCCCTCTTACCCTATGGCCTTGGCAATATTTCCATTTTATAAATAAATATTTTTTAAAAAGAAAGTTTTCTTTTTTAGCCTGTTTAGTTCTTTGGTCCACTTTTTTTTATTGGAATATTTTTACTCCCCCCCCAGTTATTCCTGGGGCTCACTGCTTGTTGGGATATTGTACAGATGTGGTTGAGTTAGGCAGGACCCACAAACTACCATATTTCCATGTGAGTATCATTATTTACATATCAATCTTCTGCCTTGTTTTAAAAATGACTCCTCCACCACATTACCCCCTCTGGGTATCGCCCATTCCCGTGAGCTAAAAAACTATAACAACCATTGCTACAGAAGCTTTCTACCTTCCCAGAATGCCTTTTTCTTTTCTCCACCCTCTTCCCTGGCCAATTCCGTCCTGACTTGCCACTTCTGGAATTCTCCTACAAAAGTCACTTCTGTTTCTGCTCTTTCTTCTTCTCTCTCTCTCTCTATCTATCTTTTTCTCTTCCGCATCCCGACCTGGAGAAGGGCTGGCATGCATAGTGGGAGGTGGCCATTTGGCTAGTTCCATGTGGCCTAAATCTGCTATGGTCACACCCAACTCTGGAATGTCCGCATCAATAAAGAATTGTATTACCATGCCACCACGAGTTCCGGGTCTCTTCTCTCTCCAGTGACACTAGCCTGGCAACTGCTGGCACTACAAATCTACCGCCCCCGGCAGTCATTTTATTTAATTTTTCTTCTCCATTTTATTTGATAAGGCAGAGAGAAGTAGAGGGGAGGAAGGGATAAAGAGGGAGAAATAAAGACACCTGCAGACCTGCTTCACTGCTCATGAAGCATCCCCCCTGCAGATGGGGAGCAGGGGCTCCATCCCAGGTCCTTGTGCATAGTAACATGTTCGCTTAACTGGGTGTGCCACTGGCCAGCACCCTCACCTCAACTATTGTATCTCTCTTTCTGCCTTACCATAATTAAGTGTCTCCAACTTGATTTGTTGGAAATTATGAGCAGAAGTTATAGCAGTGTTGATAAGCACATTCACAGTGATTTTCGTTGCTGCAATCCTCTTCAGAATACCCTGAAAAATGATTCTTAACATATAGTCTGGTGTTCTAAATGAGTGCTTTAACTTAGGTCTGAATCACATCCAATATTTAGTTTTCACTAGCATAAAGGTTTAGCACTACCTTCACAGTCAAAACCTCTTAGCTTTGTCTTTTCCTTAGCAAAGCTCTGTGCATCATGCACTTTCATCCACTGGGTGGCAGTATGTACTCAGGAATATGTACCACTTCTAGAGCTCTCCATCTAACTAAAGATGTTACTTCCCCCCCCCCCCCCAATCTGAAAAATAGCCATTGTATCAAAACTTAAAAACAAAACAAAAAAACGAGACATACGGGGTCTGGTGGTAGCACCTTGGGTTAAGTACACATGTTGCGAAGTGCAACTGACTGAAGCAAAGATCCCAGTTTGAGCCCCCAGCTACCCCCTGCAGGAGGGTTGCTTCACAAGCGGTGAAGAAGGTCTGCAGGTGTCTCTCTTTCTCTCCCCCTCTCTGTCTTCCCTTCCTCTCTTGATTTCTCTCTGTCCTATCCAACAACAATGACAATAATAATAAAAACAACAACGATAAACAACAAGAGCAACATAAGGGAAAAATAGCCTCCAGGAGCAGTGTGTTCACAGTGCAGGCACCGAGTCCCATTTGGAGAAAGAAGAACTCCTTAGTAGTGTTGATGGTAATGCAAACTTGTGCAGTCATTACGGAAAACAGTATGGAAAACCCTTAAACAAATTAAAAGGCAAATACCTAATGAATCAGCAATGCCACTCGTAGGGATTTTTCCAAAAGGCATGAAAGCATGAATTTGAAAGGACATATGTATCCCCATGGTCATAGCTGCATTATTCAAAATAGCCAAAATATGAAAGCAACCTAACTGCCCACAATAGGTGACTGGAAGAAGTTAAGGGACATATACTTAATGGAGTACTACTTGGCAATTATAAAAAGAGAATAGTATGCTCTCAGAACAAAATGGATAGAAGTGAAGGCAATTATGCTTAGTGAAGTAAATAAGGGAGTGAAAGATAACTAGGGATAGTTTGACTCACATGTGGAATATAGAGAGTTGAAACACATGAACTTGGAAAAAAAAAGAGCCAATCTGCCTCTAAGGCTTTAAGTGAACTATATATGGTAGTTATCCTTGAGGACTGAGAACCCAAAACTTTGGTGATGAGTGTAATATGGAACTATACCTCTTTAATCTCATAACATTGTTAATCACTTTTTTAGAAGTTTAAATCACCCTATTTCCTATTTTCCAACTGTCATATACATATTTCCTTTAATTCTGCCACCAGGGTTATGACTGGGCTTCAGTTTCTGCACTAATTCTACTAACTCTTGGCACTTTGTCATCTCTGTGACTCTGGCCTGACAGAGTCTGATCTACTAAGGATGTCTACATGACACCACACAGAAGCTTAATATTGTGTCTATTTCACTGTGGAATAGGGAAAAGAGAGACTAACCACAGCACCAGAACTTCATCCAGTGCCAGTGGGACTCCCATGTAGTGAAGGGGCTTGAACCTAGACTGGCAGGACCAAGGAAGGTACCCTACCTCCTGTTATATAGTTTGGGCCCTACACAGACAGTGTTCTATATAGAGAAAAGTGAATTATGGTTTATATACAACTATATTTATTTGAAAAAAATATATAGTACATTAAAGAAAATATGGGAAATAGTACCCAAAAAAGCCAGAATAGAACACAAAATCCCTCATAACTCTACCTCTAAGACAGTTACTATCACTACTATTTTATTTACATGTTTAAAAACAGGTGTATAGGGTGTGGTAGATAGCATAATAGTTATACAAAGACTCTTGTGCCTGATGCTCCAAAGTCCCAAATTCAAACCCCAGCACTACCATAACCTAGAGCTGAGCAGTGTTCTGGTAAAGAAAAAAAAAAAAGAACGAACAGGCATAAAGTACTGGGGATTTTGTTATGTTATAATCATATTTACTGTACAATTTATTTTAGTAGAAGTCCCCAACTGCTTAGCTGAAGACAAATGTTGCATAGAACTGGTTAATTGGCTTCATGCTGTGTTTTCTGGTGAGATTTAATATAAATGAGAGGGAATCTTATTTCCCAAAGCTATAGAAATATACAGAGTCTGCTCTACTATTTCACTGTGGAATAGGTGCCATATATTTAAGAGACAAAATGGATAGACAGAGTCACAGAGATAACAAAGTGCCAAGAGTCAGTAGAATTAGTCCAGATACATGACACTGGAGAGGCCCCAGTGCCACAAACTCACATATTCCTGTTTATGTGATACATCTGCTTGCTATAGACATTTCCCAAAAGTACTTACTATTTTGACATTTCCTTGCATTTCTACATGGTACTTGTTACTATTTATTGTGACAGGAGAATTAACATACAGTTTTTAAAAAATGCAAATTATTTTAGAGTGTTTTATAGTTACAGAGAATTCTATATACTCTATAATCCCCTCACCCAATGTTTGCTATTACTATTATATTTTCTTACATTAGTTTGGCATATTTGTTGCAATTATTGGTGTCTAGTGACATGTTAGGATTAACTATAGTCCACATTGTTTTCCCTTTATTCCTTTTTCTTTTTTGTCTCTTTTTTATTCTCTTTCTCTCTCTCTCCCTCTTTTTCTACCAGGGTTATTGCTGGGGTCCAGTGCACTGTTCCAATGCTCATGAAACTTCCATCGCTGCAGGTGGGGACCTGGGTCTACATGTGTGTGTTCTACCTGAATGTGCCATTGCCCAGCCCTGATGTTTTCTAATCATAATCTCTGGATAGTGGATTTTGGAGATGAGCACAGATGTAGAGCACATCAAGGTAGGTACTATTAGCATGACTTAGTCAGGTTGGTCACCTGACTCAAATAGTATTTGTCAGGTTTCTCTACTATAAGGTCACTCTTTTATTCCTTTTTTCAAGTTTTACTCTTTGGTGATAGTGCACAACCACACTTTCGAAGTGAGGAGTGACATTTAATCTCTACAAGGAAAGAGTATTTACATAAATTATTTGAAACTCTTCAGCACAGTTTCCCCCCTCTTTCAAAATGGAATAATTTATTTATGCCAGTATAGATTCATGGATGGTTATTTCATAATTTTAATTATAATTCCGTATTACTTCATTTTGCTGACCAAATTTGGAGCTTTTTCAGTTAGGGGGTCTATGTCCCTTTATCCCTTATTAAGAGACTTGTTTGCTTTCTGATACTCTAAAACTTCCAATCATCTATAGTTCTTATAACAATCCTAAGCCTGTGTTTTAAAGGTTAGTATTAAAAGTACTATGTACTTTTAATGTACTAATGTACTGTTTTGCCATGTACACAGCCCAGGTTTGAGCTTGGTCTCCACTACATTAAAAAAAAAAAAGTACTAAATAGGGGGGTTGGGTGGCGGTTTACCTAGTAAAGAGCAATTTTATCATTCATGAGGACCCAGGTTCAAGCCTCTGGTCCCCAAGTGCAGAGGCGAAGCTTCATAAGTAGTGGAGCAGTACTGCAAGGTCTCTCCTTCTGTCTGTCTTTGTCTCTCTTTGTTTTCACATTCTATCAAAAAGAAGCACTGCAGGTATCCTCTTACTGTCTTTGTCTCTCTTTGATTTTACACTCTTATCAAAAAGAAAAAAATAAAGAGTCAGGCAGTAGCGTAGCGGAGTTAAGTGCACGTGGTGCAAAGCGCAAGGACCCGCTTAAGAATCCAGGTTCGAGCTTCTAGTCCACGGGACTCGCTTTACAGGTGGTGAAGCAGGTCTGCAGGTGTTTATCTTTCTCTCCCCCATCTATCTTCCCCTCCTTTCTCCATTTCTCTCTGTCCTATCCAGGAACAACAACAATAATAACTAAAACAATAAAACAACAAGGGCAACAAAAGGGAAAATAAATAAATATTTAAAAAAAAGGAAAAAATGTTACTGGAAATAGTGGAATCATACAGGCACTGAGCCCCAATGATAAACATGACAGCAAAATAATAATAATAAATTAAAAGTACTGAGTGATTATTGCGTGTACAATCTTATTTTAGATGTTTAAGAGACCTGTTTTCTGTTACGTCTTGCATTCTAGCTGAGAAAAATCAGACGAAGATGTAATATTATACTCCTAGATATTAAGCCAAATATCAACATGAAGACTCCACAGGGTGGTATCTGTTTACTCTTCCATTCTCATCTTGAGTGTGGTCTGGATTAAAGGGAAGGGTGAAATATGTGTTAGAAATAGCATCCTAGGATTGGGTCAAGCAAGGAATGGCATCCAGAAAGACATCTGTAGAAATGGATAAAATATTGGACTCTCAAGCATGAGGTCCTGAGTTCAATCCCCAGCAGCACATATACCAGAGTGATGTCTGGTTTTTTTCTCTCTCCTCCTATCCCTCTCACTAATAAATAAATAAAATATTTAAAAAAATAAAGAAAGATCCAGTGGAGGAGAGACTATAACATAATCAGAATCAGAAAGATTCCTCCAGCTATGCATTCAAATTCAACTTCCACAAGTTTGTATGATTTATTAACTTTAATAAGCTTTATGGTGTAACTCTCTGTGATCAAAATCTCAGCTAAAACCATATATATATAAATTTTAAGGGATTTTTTTTTTACACATTAAGTTTGACAGTTTTCCCCTAGATGAATATACTGAAACACCAGTATAAAGGGAATAATGTCAGTGTAGTACATGCTATTAGAAACTGCCTACTTAGACTTCCATAGACAGCAACAATGAGACCCAGAGAGCTGGTGACTTTCTTTGGGGCACCTCATAGTCAGTACTGAGGATCTAGATGCTTACTCTCTTAACCTACAAAGTTATTTTTAACCACAAAGCTTGCCTCTTTTAATCATTTATCTATACATATATTTCACTCATTCCCCCAATCAGAGATGTCTGAATGGCTGCTTAATTCTTGGCACTACGATAGAAGCTAGAGGTACACATTTTGATAATTTAAACAACTTTAAAAAGTTAAATGAGAACAGCCAGGAGATATCTCAGTGTTGAGAGCTCAGGACTTGTGTGTCTAAGTCCCAGGAGGGCCCAGGTTCAATCCCTAGCATCACCAAATGTTAGAGAAGTGATGCTATGTTCCCTTATAAACAGAAATAAATCTTAATTAAAAAAAAAAGAATTAAGGTAGATAATTAAGATAATTAAGAATTAAGGTTATGCAAACTGACTCTTATGCCTGAGGCTCCAAAGTCCCAGGTTCAATCCCCCGCACCACCATAAGCTAGAGCTGAATAGTGCTCTAGTAAAATAAATAAATAAATAAATAAATAAATAAATAAAATAAAAATAAAAAAAGAATTAAATATAAAATTGGGCCAACTGCTACCAGGTGGTGTAATCCTCTAGATTGACACTTTTCATAGGTACTTCGTAAATAGCCTTCAGTTTTCCTCAATGATTTTTCAATATCAGAGACTTGCCTAGATATATAATCTAGATTTAACATTTTTGGAAAGATGCTGCCATTTTCCAGCTTCCAGCAGAAATTTCTGAGTTTTTTTTTTTTTTTGTCATTATCGTTGTTGGCTGTTTCATTTCCAGTTTTACTTATTGAGTAATTAAATACCTTGTTCAAACTAACTCCTTCCCTCACTTTAAGCCCACTAGTGGCCTCCGATCTATCAAAGTCAGGAAGAAAACACCTTAGGGATAGTCATAGCCTGCTGTCAATTCACTGTTGGTACTGAGTCTTTGTTCCTGCTGTTCATTCCACCAGAAATTCTTTCTTTCACTCTTTCATCATTTAATTATCAGGGTTCAGAGAACATTAGCAAGGCTAAGGTGATAGTCATATATGAAAGGCCAAACTATATACTTTGCTCATATCAATATCAAGCAAATAGGTTCTAAGACTCCTGATATTACTTCATATTCATCTCCTCTTCAGAATTCATTTAATGATAGCTTTCCTAAGGTAAGAAATTTCTAGTAATCTGGTTTCTAGCATCTTTTTTTCCCCTAGTCTCTTCCTGTCTTTTAAAAATTTGCATTTCACTCTGAATTTTATCTTTTTTTACCTTAGACCTGAAAGCTTTTGCTGAACTTCAATTTCCTTAATCACATTAGTTTCTGGTTTTTGGAAACTTACCATTTGCCTGTGTGGTCCTTTAGAGACTTGACATTCCCTGGACAGATGACCCCACCAATGTGTCCTGAAGCTCCACTTCCTCAGGGCCCTTCCCCACTAGGGAAAGAGAGAGACAAGCTGGGAGTATGGATCGACTTGTCAATGCCCATGTTCAGCGAGGAAGCAATTACAGAAGCCAGACCTTCCACCCTCTGCATCCCATAATGACCCTGAGTCCATACTCCCATAGGGTTAAAGAATAGGAAATCTATCAGAGGAGGGGATGGGATATGGAGCTTTGGTCGTGGGAATTGTACTCCTCTTATCCTATGGTCTTGTCATTGTTTCCATTTTATAAATAAATTTTTTGAAAAGCTGTAGGAGAAGTAAACATGTAGTGCTGAGAAGTCTATACTGTTACAAAGATATATTTGTGCCTACTGCATGACATTTGATAAATCATTGTAGGTGAATTAATTTGACATAATAGCCTATTAAAATAATACAAATTTTGTTATATACCTTTCACAGATTTTTTTAAAATGACAGAACAAGAAATATAATAGGAGTTTCAGCAGATAAGAAGCTATATCATGGCTCTACTAGATATAATTTCCTCTGGCTTCTCCTTCAGTAAAGTCAAGCTCTGACTCCTGGTACTATGAGTTGTATTGAGGTTCAGAGGCCTGGGTGGCAATGTGCCTTTCCTCAGGGGGCTTAAGCTTGTATGGTCTGAACTATATCATAAACACTCTTCTAAGTGACAGGCATCTTTTTAAATTTGTTTGTAAATAGGAGTTATGAACATGTTAAAAACATCTTACTCTTTAAAGTTGCTAAGCTTTACCTTTACGATTTATTTTACAGTCTTAAGCTACTAATTTCAATGCTAGAGAAAAGTAAAAACTAAAATTTAAGCATCCTCACTGTGGCAGTGCATCATAACTTATAAATAAGCAAAATCTGAATTAATGAACAAGGAAAAAGCCTTCTGTTTAAAGCCTACTTTTTCCAGATGAAGAGATCTGTGACTTGTAAATTGTTCTTTCTTGTACCCAAGAGACTAGGTCTATATTTAAACACAATCCAGGAATAACCTCCTCTACAGATATAATTTGCTATGGTTCCCGTGGCTCCACTGAGCACATTACAAGTTATGTAATGCTCTTACTTCTATTAGCTTCATCTTATCATCACCTCTCAGTCTACATGCCCTTTGAAGGAAGATATCTTGTTTTGTTTATTATTATATTTCTCAGATTACTTGCTCTACATTTGATACTAGACTTAGCATCAAGTCATCTACAGGCAGCTTTGATCCTGCCCTAAAATCAAGGAAACTGGCATTCAAGTGGTAGGCTACCTGTGCTATTTCAGTTTTTCTTCTGTTCAGGTTGTTTGCTATCTAGAGTCCTATTCTCTCTCTCTTTTAATTATTTTTTTAGATTTTTAAAAAATATTACTTGTTTTTTTGGTTTATTTTTGCCTTCAAAGTTATTGCTAGGGCTCTGCTCCTTGTGACCATTTTTTCCCATTGTTGTTGTTGCTGTATAGGGCAGTTAGAAATTGAGAGAGGAGGGGAAGACAGAGAAGGGAAGAGAAAGATAGACACCTACAGTCTTGCTTCACCACTTGTGAGGTGACTACCCTACAGGTGGGGAGCCAGGATCTTGGTGCCAGACCTTGGGCTCTGCACTATGTGTGTTTAACCCAATGCACTACCACCAGGCCCTCTTAACATAATTTCTTTAATTTAATAGGACAGAGAGAAATTGAGAGGGAAGGGAAAGAGAGAGGCAGAGTGACACCTGCAGCACTAATTCACCCCTTGTGAAGCTTTCCCCTTGAAGGTGGGGAACAGGGACTCAAAACCAGGTCCTTGCACACAGTAACATTAACATGTGTATTCAACTAGGTGCACCACCACTCAGCCCCCAAATTCTGTTCTATTTTCTCTTTACCTGCTGTTTATGAATGTATACCCCTCTGCTAAGGCTCTCCTAAGCATTCATTGTCCAACCCAGTACAACTGCATTGGCTAGAACTGTAGTTGTCATTCCTGAGTTTGAATATAAATTAGAATTGTTGCCTAACTCCAGCCCACCTTTATTGTGTCCCTCAGTTTAGTCCTCTTTTATGCTTATATGATGAGTGGGGAATAACTCACAGCCTGCTGTTATTTCACTCTGTGAGGTAAAGGCATTGCTTGTCTGGTGCTGCTACATGAAATAAAAATGTGTTCACCAATCTGAAAGAATGAATCGAAGTCACTAAATTTTCTCCTGATAGATAGGTACTGGGTATCCAAGATATGCCATTCCAGTCCCCAGTCTGAATGTTGGAGATGCAGAAGAGATCAAGACTAAATCTCAGCTGCTGTGGAGTTTACATTCTAGTGGAAAGGTTATAATAAACAGCTATTAATAAATGAATAGATGTAGAATGTAAAGCCATACCTAAAAATAATTGCTATGAAGGAACAAAAATCAGGGAAGAGTCTAGAAAATGACATCACCAATTGACATCATTAATCATGAAAGAAATGCAAATAAAAATATGGGATATCACCTGATAGAATGGCTGTTATCAAAAAGAAGTGAGGATTAACAAGTATTGGCAAGGATGTGGAGAAAAGAACCCTTACACACTGTTGGTGGGAATGTAAATTGGAATAGTGAATAGAAAAACAGTATGGAGGTTTCTCAAAAAATTTAAAACATACTACTACATGATCCAATCATTCTACTATACATAATTATCCAAAAAAAAAAAAAAAAAAAGAAAAGAAATGGTTGGGCGGTGCTAAGATAGTGGCTTGGAGGCAACACCTGGTGTGAACTCTGCAAGGAAGATGCTTTCAACCTGGGAATCTTGGCCACCAGGTTCCAGGTGATACCATGATGCCAGCCCAACTTCCTTGGGCAGAGGACCCCACCATGTGTCTTGGAGCCCTGCCTCCCCAGGCCCCTGCGCCACTAGGGAAAGAAAGAGACAGGCTGGGAGTATGGATCAACCTGCCAACACCCATGTTCAGAGGAGAGGCAATTACAGAAGCCAGACCTTCCACCTTCTGCACCCCATAATGATCCTGGGTCCATACTCCTAGAGGGATAAAAAATAGGAAAGCTATCAGGGGAGGGGATAGATTACGGAGTTCTGTGGGGTGGGCATTGTGTGGAAATGTACCCCTCTTATCCTATAGTCTTGTCAGTATTTCCAATTTATAAATAAAAAAAAATGAAATGGTTAACTTGAAAAGATGTCTGCAATTTGTGCTCATAGTAGCCCTATTCACAATAGCAGACATATGGAAAAAAACTCAAGTGTTCATATATGACTGGATTAAAAAAAAATCACACTGAATGCTATCCAGTCTCAAAAAGAAGGAAATCCTGTCATTTGTGACAATAAAGACAGACCTTGAGGACAATATAGTATGTGAAATAAATCAGAGAATGATAAATACCACATCAACTCACTTATGTGTGGAATTAAAAAAATAAAGCTAACTTGCAGATTGCAAATACACAGGACAGATTTCTGGTTGTCGGGGGGGGGGGTGCAGAGGGCTGGCAAAGTAGGTGAAAGTAGTCAAAAGCCATAAACATTGAGTTATAAAATCAGTATGTTCTATGAATGTAAACTACTACATGATTATAATTAATAATAATATTTTGAATATTTGACAGTTGCTAGGAAAAGAGATACCAAAATATAAAAAAATATGTTAAGATAAAAAAAACTCTCACTAAAATTTTGTGAAAACTATGGTGGTTATCCTTCAGGGGAATGGGGAGAGCCGTTGCAGGTAGCACAGAACTGTGCTGGTGGGTGCTGTGTGGAACTATGAACTATACCTATGTAATCTTGTAAACCATCATCAGATCACTAATAAAATAATAAAAGTATGAAAGTACCAAGAATAAAAGAAAATGACAGGAAGGGTGTTATGTAACAATAATGATGACACAAAATTACAGTGGCTTCTGGATCTCTAGCAAGTGCATTTCCACTATTCCTGGGCCAATATTTTAATGTTTTAAAATTTCAGACATATAGAGACAGAGTTAGAACACAGCACCCATTATAATGATGTAGTGTTGGGCCTCAATTCACAGACCTTATATATGGTAAGATATGTGTCCCACCAGCTGAACTACCCCTGGGGTGGGGGTGGGGGGGTTGCTGTGTTTGAAGGAATGGTCAGAGAAGAATTGGACATAGAGGCATATGGAAATCATCTGGTTATAGATATTTATTTATTTACCAGAGCACTGCTCAGCTCTAGTTTATGATAATGGGATTGAATTTGGGACTTTTGAGCCTCAGGCATGAAACGTCCTCTAGCAGGTGGGGAGCAGGGGCTCAAACCAGGATCCTTGTACTTAGTCCTATGTGAGCTTAACAGGGTGTGCCACTGTCGGCTCCATAAAAGCCTTCAGAGCAGTCAATGGTTTCTTAATGAATCATCTGCAGTTGTATGCAATGCTAGAACTTTAAAGTAAAACAACTAGATACTTCTTCCTTCGTTGTATAGTAAATAATCTACTGCATTGTAATTAGAGCTGTATCATTAAAAGGTTAGTAACTTTCCTTCTGTTTATGGCGCTTTAGTTCTTTCAAGTAAAAACACAGAGAAAACCCACATGAGAAAGCTATAACTTTATAAACAAATATAAAAGTTTTCTTATTTGGGTTTTTCTCTATAGAGTACCTCAGCTCTAAGTATTATGGAATAAATAAAGACAGAAGCTGAACTAATGTACAGTCTATTTTTTTTTTTACAAAAACAATATATTCTATAGGATGAAAAATATACATACGATAAGCAACAAGATTTTCAGGACATCTTAGTTGTAGAGGAGCATCTTCAGAAAATATAAAATGCTAATTAATTAAGACAGATGTGACTAATTTCTATAATTGTAAAGTCTGAGATTTTTATATCTAGAGTGGCGCAGGCGCTTCGCAGGAAGTTCAGCATGGCTGAACTCTCCAGACCAAACTGAAACCATATTGCCTTTTGCCATGTATAGGGTTTGGGATTAAGCTCTGTGTGGTCTTAATAATCTTTACCTATGGCCAGGCTCAGAGCCTGGCCAATAACAAAAGTAATGACAAAACCTGCACTGCACTCTGTAAGACTGATCATAATGGAACAAGCAATATCAGTAATGTAGAATTTTTTAGGAGACTCCAAGAGGAAGAAATGTTTCCCTCTTTATCTACACCACCTCCTTTAGTATTCCCACTAAAATATAGGGAAAGACTGGTGCTTCCCACAGTGAAGGGGCCACCTTACATAGCATAATTAATTAATGGACAGTATGGTACCTGCCTAGATGCAATGGGCCTTTTAATCTACTACCCACCACTATGCTCCCACTTCCTTATGCAGGAGTAGTCCATGAGAACCTAGGCCACATATTGAGCATACACGGAAGATGGATTCCAGCTAGAGAGCTTAACTTTATGGAGAGGCTGGCCAGGTCAGCACCACCTTGGTGCCTTCTCAAACAATGGAACAGATTTTATGAAAAATAGGCTGTTCAATTTGTTTAAGGCCCCTAGAAACATAAAAAGCTTGAACTTCTATGAACCAGGGCTTCTGATACACAGGGGTAAGAGGATGGCATAAATATACAGGTAGAATATTAATCTTAATCAATAGGACATCTGCCTAGCACACAGGTATAGGAATAACAAAAGATATAGAAACTGATGTGATCTCTAGGGAGAAAAGTGCCCCTGGAATGTGAATGTTCCACAAAGCAGGAGGTGTTCCCTACCTGTGCTGTTCTTACTTGGTGATTTCTCTTTTAATAATCAAAATGTTGCTGATTTTGTATTAATAATCAAAGCCTTGGTGATTTATTATTAGTGACCAAAGCCTTGGTGATTTTTATTTTAGTGATCTAAGCCTTATGAGACTATAAAAAAAAAGTTCTGCTTGAGTGTGACAGAGATGTCTACTTGAGCTTAATTCAGCATCAACTCATTCCTCTCTCATTCCTATACTGACACCAGGGGACAGAGAACTAACCAGGAAACTCAGGAGATCTATACATAGGAGGCCTAGCGGTAGGGCTGTGAGAGTCTCTTTGAATAACCACTGTATTATCTCTGCCCCACTATGCTTTATCTCTTGGTCAGGAGTGAGGGATTAAGCTAAAAATCCTGCTATAGTTTAAAAACCCACAGGCTCCCATAGCCTACAGGGCAGAAAAAGAACAAAAGAGGCTTTAACTGACACTCAGGGATTAAAATAATATTGAGACAACTGTCAGTTTCCACAACTGTGAACCTTTTAATCACCTTACTTAGACACAAGTCAATCCAGGCAAGGGTGATCAGTAATTTGAAAAGTACTGAGAGAGTGGCCACATAACAAACCATATAGAATGGTTGAACCACTAAGAAGAAATATTAGAGAAATGAACCAGGACAAGAGTCCTCCTAAAGCCCCCCAAAGGTTGAAGCACAAAATAATGAGGTCAACATTCAAACACTAGTTAAATAATCACAGGAGTGAGTAAAGTTAGAAAGAATTGTCATCAGAAATACAGAAACAACAAATGAGACCCTGGAAGACAACACTAATTATCTCAAGGTTAGTAGAGAGCTGAAAGCTGAAAGAGCTGAGTTAAGGACACAACTAGCTGAACAAGCTTAAACAGTATCAGAACAGGGTAACAAAATAGATGAACTCCAGAAAACAGTAGATGGCAGAGAGAATAGAATCAATGAGGCTGCAGATAGAATTAGCAAGATCAAGGATGAATTAGAGACAACTAAAAAAGAAGTAAGATATCTCAAAAAGAGATTAAGAGATACTGAAAACAACCACAAAGACCTATGGCATGACTTCAAAAGAAACAATATACACATTATTGGCTTACCAGAGGAAAAAAGAGAGGGAGGGGAAGAAAGCATTCTTCAGGCCATAATAGCTGAAAAATTCTCTAGTTTAGACAACATCAAAGACATAAAGGTTCAAGAAGCCCAGAGGGTCCCAAACAGAATTAACCCAGACTTAAAGACACCAAGACAAATCATATTTAGAATGGGAAGGAATAGGGATAAAGAAAGGATCCTGAAGGCTGCAAGAGAAAAACAAAGAGTTACCTACAAAGGAAAACCCATAAGATTAGCAGCAGACTTCTCCACACAAAGACTACAAGCCAGAAGAGAATGGCAAGATATCTGTCGAGTGCTCAATGAGAAAGGTTTTCAACCAAGAATACTGTATCCTGCTAGACTGTAATTCAGACTAGATGGAGGCATCAAAACTTTCTCAGACAAACAACAGTTGAAAGAATCAACTATCACCAAGCCTGCCCTGAAAGAAGTTCTGAAAGGTCTCCTATAAACAGTCAGAACAACATAAATAGTCCATATATCAGAACACTCTAAAACTCTACAAGAATGGTGTTAAAATATCATCAATCTTTGATATAACTAAATGTCAATGGCCTAAATCCACTTATTAAAAGGCACAGAGTAGGAAGATGCATCAAAAAACACAACCCAACAATATGCTGTCTACAGGAAACCCACCTAACTCAACAAGACATACACAGACTCAAAGTGAAAGGATGGAAAACAAGACAATGGCCCTTAAGACAGTGGCTCACAAAAACTGGAAGGAACAGCTATTCTCATATCTGACATGATAGACTTTAAAATCAATAAAATTAAAAAAGATAGGGATGGACACTATTTAATGCTTAGTGGATCAGTCAATCAAGAGGACTTAAAAATTATTAACATCTATGCACCCAGTGAAAGCCATCTAAATATATCAAAATATATCAAACATCTACTGAAAGAGCTACATCAATATATTAACAGCAACACAGTCATAGTAGGGGACTTCAACACCCCACTCTCTCAACTCGACAGATTATTTAGGCAGAAAATCAATAAAGAAATGAGGGGGCTAAATGAGGACATAGATAAACTACAACTATCAGACATTTTCAGTAATTCACATGGACAATTTCCTGGATACCTACAAACTTCCAAAACTAAGTAAAGAGGAAGTGGATAACATAAACAGGCCCATCACAGCTAATGAAATTGAAACAGTTATCAAAAATCTTCCCAAGAATAAAAGTTCTGGACCAGATATTTTACAAATGAACTCTACAAAACCTTCAAAGAAGACTACTTCTACTTTCAAAAGTCTTCCAGAAGATTAAAGACACTGGAATACTCCCTTCCAGCTTCTATGAAGCCAACATCACTTTGATACCAAAGGCAGATAGGGACACAATCAAAAAAGAAAACTATAGACCACACTCACTGATGAACATAGATGCTAAAATATTGAACAAAATTTTAGCCAACTGGATAAAGCAGTCTATTAAAAAGATTGTTCATCATGACCAAGTGGGGTTTATCCCAGGCATGCAAGGTTGGTTTAATATATGTAAACCAATTAATGTGATCCACCACATCAACAAAAGCAAGACCAAAAACCACATGGTCATATCAATAGATGCAGAGAAAGCCTTTGACAAAATACAACATCTCTTAACAAAATACAATATCTAGGAATAAACCTAACCAAAGAAGTGAAAGACTTGTATACTGAAAATTATGAGTCACTACTCAAGGAAATTGAAAAAGACACAAAGAAGTGGAAAGATATTCTATGTTTATGGCTTGGAAGAATTAACATCATCAAAATGAATATACTACCCAGAGCCATATACTATTTAATGCTATCCCCATCAAGATCCCAACCACATTTTTTAGGAGAATAGAACAAATGCTACAAATGTTTATCTGGTACCAGAAAAGACCTAGAATTGCCATAACAACTTTGAGGAGAAATACAAAAGTGGATGCACCATACTACAAATTGTACTATAGGTCTATTGTCATCAAAATTGCTTGGTACTGGAACATGAATAGACACAGTGACCAGTGTCTATTCCTAGTGGAATAGAACTGAGAGTCCAGAAGTAAGCCTCTACACCTATGGACATCTAATCTTTGACAAAAGTTTCCAGACTATTAAATGGGGAAAGCAGAGTCTCTTCAACATATGGTGTTAGAAAAAATGGGTTGAAAGATGCAGAAGAATGAACCTGAACCACTATATTTCACCAAATACAAAAGTAAATTCTAAGTGGATCAAGCACTTGGATGTTAGACCAGAAACCATCAGATACTTAGAGGAAAATATTGCAGAACTCTTTTCCGCATAATTAAAATTTTTTAAAAAATTTATTTAAAAAAGGAGACATTAACAAAACTGTAGGATAGGAGGGGTACAACTCCACACAATTCCCACCACCAGATCTCCCTATCCTATCCTCTCTCCTGATAGCTTTCTTATTCTTTATCCCTCTGGGAATATGGACCCAAGGTCATTGTGGGATGCAGAAGGTTTAAAGTCTGGCTTCTGTAATTGCTTCACTGCTAAACATGGGCATTGACTGGTCAATCCATACTCCCAGCCTGCCTCTCTCCTTTCCTAGTAGGGTGGGGCTCTAGGGAAGTGGAGCTCCAGGACACATTGGTGGGGTTGACTGTCCAGGGAAGTCTGATCGCATCATGCTAGCATCTGGAACCTGGTGGCTGAAAAGAGAATTAACATACAAAGCCAAACAAATTGTTGAGCACTGATCTGAGGGGGATTCCAGAAGATGGCGGACTGAGAAGCTGTCAGTGGCTTGAGTTCTGACAACATCTGTTGGAAATGGTAGAATTTTTTGCCTTCAGCAGGACAGTCAATAAGGGGTCCTAGCGGTGATACCAAGGAGGTGACTATAACTCAATTTGGGTTAGAAAATAGAGTATAAAGAAAGGAAAAAAAAAATTTAAATTATTATCACCAAAGCGCACACCTGACCCACTCCACCCCACATAACCAGTCCCTGGGGGCCAGAGATCTGCTCCTAGAAGGCTCCCCTACTGAGATTCTTTCTTTACCAAGATTCCTGTCACACCAGGAGGTGTCACTCCAACTCCAACTCTATTCCTTTCCGAAACCCTTAGCCTTTCTTCTTTCTAAGTGGCCAATTCCAGCTATAAATATTCCACCAAGCAGAGCCTTACTCACACAGGGAAAGAGCGCCAGAGGTTTTTTTTTTTTTTTTTTTCGTTTGTTTGCTTTATTTTCTCAACAATCAGCTGCCTCTGCTCAGGGGGCCTGAGGCATTCTGGAGCCATCCAAACTGGTTTTTTTACTCTGTTCTATTTTATTATCAATACTAGATAAACACGTATCCCTTTCCCCCTCTCCTTCAGGTTGACCAGAATTAACTCTTAGTGTAATTTCCATTGCTAAGGTACTGGGTGTTTTATCCACTGCGAAAGTAACTTGTTTCACTCTTCCTACCTCCCCTCCTAACTCTCCCCTCCCCCCCGCCTAGCTGATTAAATAATAATAATAAATAAATAAATAACTCTTTCCTTTAACTGCTCTTTTATTACTGTTCTTTTTCTTATCTTTCTTCTTTTCTCTCTCACTCTTTTTTTTCTTCTTTTTCTCATTCTTCTCATCCTTTCTTCCTTCCTCCTTCGGCTTTCTGAATTCACTGATACACGTTTGGGAATTATTTTGGGGAAGAAATCTGACTCAGAGTGGACTCTCTCTGCATATATCTCTCGTCTACTTCCCTTTCTCCTCTAGCTACCCCTAGAATACACAGTGGATAGTAGATTTGCACAACTGTCTATTCTTGCTATTCTTGTCTATTCCTGAGGTGTATTTTTTCCTTTTTTTTTTGTTTGTTTGTTTTACTTTCTTAACAATCAGCTGCCTCTACTCAAGAGGCTTGAGGCAATCTGGAACAGGTTTTTTACACTGCTCTATTTTAATATTAATATTATATAAAGGTGTATCTCTTTCACTCCCTCCTTTACATTGACCAAAATTAACTCTTAGGGTATCTTCCATGACTAGGGGACTGGGTGTCTTATCCACTGCGAGAGGAGCTTGTTTCACTACTCCTCGGTCCTCCAATCACTCTCACCTTCTCCCTCCTCCTACCTAATTTAAAAAATAAAATAAAAATAAATTAATCAATTAGAAAACTTTCCTTTCACTGCTGTTTTATTACAGCTCTTTTACTTATCTTTTTTTCTCTTTCTTGTTTCCCTTTCTTTTTAATTGT
This sequence comes from Erinaceus europaeus, assembly GCF_950295315.1. Lineage (NCBI taxonomy): Eukaryota > Metazoa > Chordata > Mammalia > Eulipotyphla > Erinaceidae > Erinaceus > Erinaceus europaeus. The sequence continues at coordinate 75,653,021 of NC_080168.1, forward strand.
CTTCCTTTCTTCTTCTTCTTTGGCTTTCTGAATTCACTGATATTCGTTTGTGTATTATTTTGGGGAAGAAATATGAATCAGAGTGGACTCTCTATGTGTGTATCTCTGCTCTACTTCCCTTTATCCTCTTGCTACAACTAGAATATACAGTGGATAGCAGATTTGCATAATTGTCTATTCTTGCTATCCCTTTTTTCCTTTCTCTTTCGTCTTCACTTGGACTTGGTTGCTATTTTTTCACGGAATGGAGACATTGTTTAATCACCAGTAGTGATTAAACTGCTTCAATCCTTGCTTCAGTTGCTATTGTAATTTCTGAGGTTGGTGATTGCATTTCTCATAAAGATATTTAGTACAGTGTTGCTTGTACTCAAAACACAACAACTGAGGAACAACAGAACATAAAAATAAGAAACACATAAATCAAAAAAATGGGTAGATCAAGAGCAAAAAAACTGCTACTACAATGAAGACAAGAGCCCATAAGAAACTACAAATCAGCCAGAAGTAACTATAGATAAGAAAAGTATGCGAACAATAATAAACTTATTAATCACAGAAATGAAAACAATTTTGGAGGAAAGGAGTGGCAATATTAGGGAAACAACAGTTGAGACCCCCAAGGAAAATACTTCTTATCTTGAGGCAATTAGAGAACTGAAAGCTGAAATAGCTGAACTAAGGAAAAAAGCTGAGGGAAGGGAAGCAGACTAACAGCAATAGAAAACAGAATTAGTTAGACAGAGAATGAGTTAGAGAAAACTAAGAAAGAGGTGAAAGAGCTTAAAAAGAGATTGAGAGACACTGAAAACAACAACAGAGACATATGGGATGATCTCAAAAGAAGTAACATTTGTATAATTGGCCTGCCAGAGGAAGAAAGAGAGGAATGGGAAGCAAACATTCTAGAGGAAATAATAGAAGAAAACTTCCCAAACCCGAATAACAGAAAGGACATTAAGATTCAAGAGGCCCAGAGAGTTCCAAACAGAATCAACCCGGACCTGAAGACACCAAGACACATAATAGTCACAATGAGAAGGAGTAAGGATAAAGAAAGGATCCTAAAGGCTGCAAGAGAGAAACAAAAAGTCACATACAGGGGAAAGCCCAAAATATTATCTGCATACTTCTTCACTCAAACTCTAAAAGCCAGAAGAGAATGGCAAGATAGCTATCGAGCCCTGAATGAAAAAGGGTTTCAATCAAGGATAATATATCCTGCTACACTTTCGTTCAAACTAGATGGAGGGATCAAAACTTTCTTAGACAAACAACAGTTAAAGGAGGCAACCATCACCAAACCGGCCCTGAAAGAAGTTCTAAAAGACCTCTTATAAACAATAACTTCACTATCATACTTGCCATATATCAGAGCAAATAAAAATTTGTTGAACAATGGCACTATAATACATTAAATCCATAATATCAATAAATGTCAATGGCTTAAACTCACCCATCAAAAGGCACAGAGTGGGGGGATGGATCAGAAAACATAAGCCAACCATATGCTGCTTGCAAGAATCCCATCTGACACAACAAGATAAACATAGTCTTAAAGTGAAAGGATGGAAAACTATCATACAGGCTAATGGACCACACAAAAAAAAGCTGTAACAACCATTCTCATCTGAGACACAATAAATTTTAAATTAAATAAAGTAATAAAAGATAGGTAAGGACATAACATAATGATTAGAGGATCAATCAGCCAAGAAGACTTAACAATTATTAACATCTATGCACCCAATGAGGAACCATCTAAACATGTCAAGCACCTACTGAAAGAACTTCAAAAATACATCAATAGTAATACAATAATAGTGGGAGACTTTAACACCCCACTCTCACACTCATACAAGAGATCAATGAAGCCAAATTTTGGTTCTTTGAAAGATTAAACAAAATTGACAAACCCCTATCCAGACTCACCAAACAAAAAAGAGAGAAGACTCAAATTCACAGAATTTTAAATGATGGAGGAGATATCCCAACTGACACCACAGAAATCCAGAAAATCATGTGAAACTTCTATGAAGAACTGTACACCACCAAGCTAGAGAATCTGGAAGAAATGGAACAATTCCTAGAAACATATGCCCTTCCAAAACTGAACCAAGAAGAACTACAAAACCTAAATGCACTAATTACAGACAAAGAAATTGAAACCATTATTAAGAATCTACCCAACAACAAAAATCCTGGACCAGATGGCTTCACAAATGAATTCTACAAAACTTTCAGGAAACATTTAGTACCCATACTTCTTAAGCTTTTCCATAAGATTGAAGAAACAGAAATACTCCCTTCCACCTTCTATGAAGCCAACATCACCCTGATACCAAAAGCAGATAGGGACACAACAAAAAAGGAGAAGTATAGCCCAATATCTCTGAGGAACATAGATGCCAAAATATTAAACAAGATCTTGGACAACCGGACACAGCAGCACATCAACAAATTTTTCATCATGACCTAGTGGGATTCATCCCAGGAATGCAGGATGGTTCAACATCTGTAGGTCAATCAATGTCATTCACCAAATCAATAAAAGCAAAGCCAAAAACCACATGATTATCTCAATAGATGCAGAGAAAGCCTTTGAGAAAATTCAACACCCATTCATGCTCAAAACTCTACAAAAAATGGGAATAGATGAGAAATTCCTCAGGATAGTGGAATACACATATAGCAAACCTACAGCCAACATCATACTCAATGGACAGAAGCTGAATGCATTCCACCTAATAGTGGGGCTAGACAGGGCTGTCCACTGTCACCATTACTGTTCAAAACAGTATTGGAAGTTCTTGCCATAGCAATCAGGTAAGAGAAAGAAATCAAATGAATACAGATTGGAAGGGAAGAAGTCAAGCTCTCACTATTTGCAGATGATATGATAGTATATATAGAAAAAACCTAAAGAATCCAGCAGAAAACTACTGGAAGTTATTAGGCAATATAGCAAGGTGTCAGGCTACAAAATCAATGTACAAAACTCAGTGGCATTTCTTTATGCAAACATTAATACTGAGGAAGACAACATCCAGAAATCACTCTCATTCACTGTTTCAGCAAAATCAATAAAATACCTACGAATAAAGTTGACCAAAGAAGTGAAAGACTTGTAGGCTGAAAACTATGAGTCTCTACTCAAGGAAATAGAAACTGATACCCAGAAATGGAAAGACATCCCATGCTCATGGATTGGAAGAATCAATATCATCAAAATGAATATTCTCCCCAGAGCCATATACAAATTTAATGCAATACCCATCAAAGTTCCACCAAGCTTCTTTAAGATAATAGAACAAACACTACATTCATTTATCTGGAACCTGAAAACACCTAGAATTACCAAAACCATCTTGAGGAAAAGAAACAGAAATGGAGCACTGACACGCCCAGATCTCAAACTATATTATAAAGTCATCATCATCAAAACAGCATGGTACTGGAACAAAAATAGGCACACAGAACAGTGAAACAGAATTGAAAGCCCAGAAATAAATCCCAACACCTATGGGCATCTAATCTTTGATAAGGGGGCCCAAAGGAATAAATGGAAGAAGGAGGCTCTCTTCAATAAATGGTGCTGGGAAAACTGGGTTGAAACATGCAGAAGAATGAAATTGAACCACTTTATCTCACCAGAAACAAAAATCAACTCCAAATGGATCAAAGACCTGGATGTTAGATCCAGAAACAATCAAATACTTAGACAAAAACATTGGTGAAATAGTTTCCTTCCTACACCTCAAGGACATATATGATGAAATAGACCCAATTGCAAGGAAGACTAAAGCAAAAACAAACTAATGGGACTACAACAAATTGAAAAGCTTCTGCACATCCAAAGAAACTATTAAACAAAGAGACCCCTCACAGAATGGGAGAAGATCTTCACATGCCATACATTAGACAAGAAACTAATCACCAAAATATGCAAAGAGCTCAGCAAACTTAGCACCAAAAAAGCAAATGACCCCATCCAAAAATGGACAGAGGATATGAACAAAACATTCACCTCAGAGGAGATTCAAAGTGCTAATAAACATATCTAAAACTGCTCTAGGTCACTGATTGTCAGAGAAATGCAAATTAAGACAACATTGAGATACCACCTCACTCCTGTAAGAATGGCATACATCAAAAAGGACAGCAGCAACAAATGCTGGAGAGGCTGTGGGGACAGAGGAACCCTTTTGCACTGCTGGTGGGAATGTAAATTGGTCCAGCCTCTGTGGAGAGCACTATGGAGAACTCTCACAAGGCTAGACATAGACCTTCTAGATGATCCAGTTATTTCTCTCCTGGGGTTATACCCCAAGGACTCCATATACACCCAACCAAAATGATATGTGTACTCCTATGTTCATAGCAGCACAATTCATATAGGTGAAACCTGGAAGCAACCCAGGTGCCAATCAACAGATGAGTGGCTGAGAAAGCTGTGGTATAATACACAATGGAATACTATACAGCTATCAAGAACAATGTACCCACCTTCTGTGACCCATCTTGGATGGAGCTACAAGGAATTATGTTAAGTTAGATAAGTCAGAAAGATAAAGATGAGTATGGGATGATCCCACTCATCAACAGAAGTTGAGAAAGAAGATTTGAAAGGGAAACTAAAAGCAGGATCTGACTAAATTGAAAGTAGGGCATCAAAGTAAAAACCCTGTGGTGAGGGGTAGACATGCGGCTTCCTGGGCCAGCGGGGGGGTGGGGGTAGGTGTGTGGGATGGAACACAGTCTTTTGGTGGTGGGAATCGTGTTTATGTACACTCCTAGTAAAGTGTAGTATATAAATCACTAGTTAATTAATATGAGGGGGGAAATTAATTGTATGTCTAGAAGTTTTTAAAACACAGACTGAGTTTTTTAAATATATAGGCTGTGTATTTGATATGTGGACTCTCTCAAAAGCGCAGACCAAGTAAATCAGAAGCAACCGGGTTGCACAGCTATAATATACAAGATATTGGGTACGGTACAGCAAACCCTAACAAAAGGACTTTTCAGAGTTAACCCAATTAACAAAAAAAAGATGATAACAATAACTATCAATTATCTTTTTGAACCCTAAGACAGCAAGAACCTCACATTTCCTCTATAGACCCTATATTTTCCCCAGTCCTGGAACCTTAGGATAGGGCCCAATTTCCCACATGCCTCTCCTAATCCATTTCAAATAATATTGCATCTGCCGATCACAACCTAAACAACGCAACGATTGCCACCTCAACATGTTTCAGCTCAGACTGTGTCCAGAGACTCCAGGTGTGGAATGACAACCCTTCAGCTTCATTACTCGGGTGAGACCTTTCCTTTCATAGTATTCTCTAATTCCATCCCAGGTAGTTCACTTTCTAACAAAGGCCCAAAACCTAGATATAGACCAGGTTCTGTGAAAGAGAGCATATGTTCACACTTATCCATAAACTGCTGCAAAATATATACCTGAAAGCAGAAGTACACTAGAGTTTGCAGTGATTACCACCCCCCAACATTTCCTCTCCACTATTCCAAGCTTTGGGTCCATGATTGCTCAACAATTTGTTTGGCTTCGTATGTTAACTCTCTTTTCAGCCACAGGTTGCAGATGCCATCAGGATGCCGGCCAGGCTTTCCTGGACTGAAGACCCTACCAATGTGTCCTGGAGCTCTGCTTCCCCAGAGACCCACCCTACTAGGGAAAGAGTGAGGCAGACTGGGAGTATGGACCAACCAGTCAATGTCCATGTTCAGCGGGGAAGCAATTACAGAAGCCATACCTTCCACCTTCTGCAACCCACAACAACCCTGGGTCCATTCTCCCAGAGGGATAGAGAGTGGGAAAGCTATCAGGAGAGAGGAGGGCATATGGAGATTAGGTGGTGGGAATTGTGTGGAGTTGTACCCTTCCTATACTATGGTTTTGTTAATTTATCCTTTCTTAAATAAAAAATATATTTTAAAAAATTGTTGAACACTGCATAAATTTTAATGAAATCTTCAATGAAACGAATCCAATGATGAAGAAGACTAAGGCAAGTATCAAATTCAAAAGCTTCTGCACAGCAAAATAAACCACATCCCAAACCAAGAGACCCCTCACAGAATGGATGAAGATCTTTACATGCCATACATCAGACAGAGTTTAATAACCAAAATATATAAAGAGCTTGCCAAACTCAAAAACAAGAAAAAAAAATAACCCCATCCCAATATGGGAGAGGACATGGACAGAATATTTACCACAGAAGAGATCCAAAAGGCCAAGAAACACGTGAAAAAATGCTCCAAGTCTTTGTCGGAGAAATGCAGATAAAGACAACTATGAGATGCCACTTCACTCCTGTGAAAATCTCATACATCAGAAAAGGTAGCAGCAGTAAAAGCTGGAGAGGTTGGTGGGTCAAAAGAACCCTGCTACACTGCTGTTGGGAATGTAAATTGGTCCAACCTCTGTGGAGAACAGTCTGGAAAACTCTCAGCAGGCTAGAAATGGACCTACCTTATGATCCTGCAATTCCTCTCCTAGGGATATAGCCTAAGGAACCCAACACACCCATCCAAAAAGATCTGTGTACACATATGTTCTTAGCACCACAATTTGTAATAGCCAAAACCTGGAAGCAACCCAGGTTTCCAACAACAGGTGAGTGGCTGAGCAAGTTGTGGTATATACACAGAATGGAATACTACTCAGCTATAAAAATGGTGACTTCACCATTTTCAGCCGATTTTGGATGGACCTTGAAAAATTCATGTTAAGTGAAATAAGTCAGAAACGGAAGAATTAATATGGGATGATCTCACTCTCTTGCAGAAGTTGATAAACAAGATCAGAAGAGAAAACACAAGTAGAACCTGAACTGGAATTGGCGTATCATACCAAAGTAAGACTCTGTGATGGGTGATGGGGTGAATACATGTCCAAAAAGGTTGACAGAGGACCTAGTGGGGGTTGTATTGTTATATGGAAAACTGGGAAATGTTATGCATGTACAAACTATTGTATTTACTGTTGAATGTAAAACATTAATTCCCCAATAAAGAAATAAAAAATAAACATTTCTTATATTAAAAAGAAATTCTGTGTGGATCACTGGATCTTTCATTCCGGCCAAGTACATAGAATTGTGGTACTAATAACGTATTCTGAGACCTGGTATGCATGTACAATTATGACTTTTAGCCTTGCTAGCCATTATTAATCTATCACTGTAACATTTAATATTAATATTTTATTAGTAAGTCATAACACTACAAATGGTTCTTTATATTTGTTCAGCAGAAAATCTTTTTATCTCATGTGAAATAAAAAGAGCTAGAGCAATTGGAGGTGGGAATGCTCAGTCTATTTCTATGCCAGTCATGAATATTATTTCATGAATATTATGCTCAGCCTACTTGTGAGGAAGGTCTGGAATTTATCAATTCAGGAATTTCCACATCACTAATTTTATATCTTTCCATGTGAATTTCACACAGTCACTTGGAGGTAGAAGGCAATTTTATGTATTTTAATTTTTAAAATTTTTTAAATTGTTTTATTCATTTATTGGTTAGAGACCATGAGAAATCAAGAGGAAATGAGAGATAGAGAGGAAAGAGACAGAGGGACACCTGCAGCACTGCTTCACCACTCACAAAACTTTTCCCCTACAGGTAGGTACTAGGGGATTGAACCTGGGTCCTTGTGCATTATAACACGTGCACTTAACCAAGTGCGCCACCACCCAGTTCCTTGTAAGGTTCTTTATATAAGATATTGAAATGGCAAAAGCTTATCACTTTTAATTTCTTCTTTCTCTTGTGAAATATAAACTGCTTCAGTAATTAATTGCTTAATTAAATGATTATGACTTTATTCCTATAATTTGCAGGATTATGATGGCAAAAACATTGTTATATAGAAAACTTATGTAACTTGAACTACTATATTTTATAAAGTTGACCCTTTTTTCTTTTCTTTTTTTTTCCTCCTCCCCACCCTCCTCCCAGGGTTATGGCTAGGGCTCTGTGCTGGCAATATGCATCCAATACTCCCAGTGGTCATATATTTTTTCTTTTCTTTCTATTATACTTGATAGGACAGAGAGACATTGAGAGGGGAGAAGGAGTGGAGATACAAAGGGAGAAAGACAGACACCTGTAGACCTGCTTCACCACTTATAAAACATTCCTTTCCCCGCCCCTGCAGGTGGGAAGCAGGGGCTTAAGCCCAGGTCTTTATGCATGGTAATATGTGCACTTTATCTGGTGTGCTACTGCTCAACTCCCCCTTTTTTTCTTTAAAATTCTCGTCATTTTTTTCTTTCATAGAGGTAGAGTTACTTATATACTTTTTCAATTTATGGCAAACTTTAATTTCTTTGATTCAAGCATTATATCCTCTATTCACAACTATAACTCAGTTTAACTATTAAGACTTGGTTTTCTCTTTAAAAATCTTCTCCCTTCTTTTATTTGGGGGGAATGGAATAGGCATAGTAGTCTCTTTCTTTCTGGGAAAGAAGTCTTACTGTTACTATGTTGAAGGTCCCTAGTTTACTCGAATTTCCCAGATATAATTTGGGTTACAATGGTTGGACTTTTCCTATTGGGTAAACATTTATGTCTCTGTACTACTCTGTAATCATGATTCAGATGTTATTGTTCTATCATAATGAAAATTCAAATATTTTTCAATGTGATTCAGACTTATTTTGCCCTATACCAGGGAAAACAAACAGGCAATAAAGAAGTTAAAGACGGATGAGCAAAATGTCAATATTAAGGCCAAGATCTGATTTAAAATCCCAGATTTGTCTGCTGGCTTCACTGTACTTCTCTTCATTGATGGGTCTCTGAGAGAGAATAGTAGCCAAGAAACAAGAGAAAATATCAATAGTTTAAATTTTCCATTATAGATTTCATCCTGGGAGCTCTATCTCCTGCTAAGTTTTTGCAACTTTGTTATAAAATACTCTAAAGGCATGGCATTAGAATTCTTCATTACTCAACTATCTCTCTGTTTGCTTATCTACATATACACTGTTGGTATACAAAAATTAATACAATTAATAGTTACCATCAATAAGCATTCTTCCCCATAAAAGTTTCATATGTTCCTTCTATTCCCATTTTACAAATGTGTGAACTGCATTTCAGATTGATAAAGTCACCTGCCTAAATAGTTATTTCTATTGGCATATAGCTGATTTGATATTTTAAGTCAGGTCTAACATCAAATTCACTCTATTTCTATTATGTTATATGTTCTTTTCATGAACTTCTTCCATGGATAGGTCTTGGTCTCTGCCTTTAGGATATGCATGCACAAAAGATGCTATTTTAGATAATTTAATATATATATATGAAATGTCCAGAATGGGCAAACAGAGGTAAAACATAAATTTCTCTTTACTTGGGGCTAGAACAAGGGTCTGGAGTATGAGTACCAATAGGTCCAGAATTTCCTTTTGGGTAATGAAAATGTTATAAAACTGTTTGTGGTGATGGCTACACAATCCTGTTAACCATACTAAAAATCATTCAACTGCACATTTTTTAAAGGGTGAATTATATAATATATGAATTATATCTCACTAAGGCTATTATTCCTTCAATAACATTAATAGTGTAGTAATGAAAAAGATCTATAAACAGCTAATTATTTTTTAATTTAGTTAATTAATTGCTTTCAGACACAGGCAGAGAGAGTAAAATAGACCAGGATACAAAAGCTTCCTTCAGTGCAGTAAAGGCCAGGCTCAAACCTGTGCACAAGCGGCAAAACAATGCATAATACCAAGTGAACTATTTCATTGGCCCTAAACAGCTAATATAATGCCAGGTGACACAGAAACATGAGTCACACATTCTGGAAACCTAGGGTCTAGGTGTAGCAGGTTAAGCGCACATGGTGCAAAACACAAAGACTGGCATAAGAATCCCGGTTCGAGACCCCACTTCCCCACCTGCAGCGGTGTCACAACACAGGCAATGAAGCAGGCCTTCAGGTGTCTTTCTCTCATCCTCTCTGTCTTCCCTTCCTCTCTCAATTTCTCTCTGTCCTATCCAACAACAACAGTAATAGCAACATTAACAACAACAACACCAGCAACAAAATGGGATAAATGGCCTCCAGGAGCAGTGGATTCATAATGCAGGCATTGAGCCCAAGCAATAACCCTGAAGGAAAAAAAAAATTATGTGATTAGAAAATATCAAAAAAAAAAAAAAAAAGAAAGAAAGAAACAAGATTGGATGGGAGGTTACTACTATGCTCTTGAAAGCCTTGCTAAGGGGTTTGGACTTGTTCTTTATTATACTCTAGAGAATCTTCTTCCTTAGTGGGAAAGAATATAATTTATTTATAAAATTTTTATCATAATGGAATACTACATAGTTGTAAGAAACAATGACATTGTCTCCTTTGCTACAATGTGAAAGGAACTAGAATGATAAACCAGAAGGTAAAGGACAAATACTGGATTATCTCACTCACAGATGAAACAAAGACACACACAAAAAGGACAATACAGGGTCTGATGAGTCTACTGAAACAGATTTGGGAACTCAAAAGGGGAAGAGAGGATTACAAAGTGTTGGTATGCATGAGACCTCTTCTGTTTCATTTGGTTTAAATCCCCCCTGATTAACACTATTCTATTTACACAACCACTGCATTCTATTTACATAACCACTGTTAACAAGCACCACCCTCCCTCCAGGGCATTGGTGGTTCAGTGATAGGATTCTCGCCTGCTCCGCCCCCTCCTTGTCACACTCTGATTTTCACCAGTCACTTTTCTCTCCACCCTCTCTATGTCACATCCTGTTTCCACCCTACTTGGCAAGTATATATAAAGACAGCATTGTGAGTTTTAGGGTACTATAGTTTAGCTTAGCTCAGCTGAGATTGTCTGTGTCCTATATGAATAAAGAGATACTGCCTACAGCTCAACCATGAGTCCCTGGTCGTCTGTTACCCGCCCGTGAAGCCAGCCCGGCGAAAACAACATAGCCCGGCGAAAACAACAACAAAGGGGAGAATGTGAATCTAATTTGTTATGGTGGAATAATATGACAGTTTGGTTGATGGTGAAGTATACTGATACTTAATCTGGAGAAAAATGTGGAAATGGACCCTTGATACAACAACAACAAAAAATCTTTATAACATTTACTCAATAAAGGGAAACTGGAATTGGAAAAAAAAAAAGAGAACTATTCTGCAGAAATTGTATATAGTTATGGTGTACAATGTGATGCTTTGACAAATGATTTGTAAAGTGGTTACTACAATTAGGTTCATTGACACACCTATTACCACCTATAGTTATCATTTTGAAAAAATTAGTCTGTGATGAGAATGTTTTAAAGGTTTGTTTTCTTAGCAAATTTCAAGTCTATCACAGCATTATTCCTATAGTCACCATATTGCCCATCAGGCCTCCACAGCACATTTATCTCTCCCTCTTAGTCCCTGGTAGTCATCACTCTAGAGAGAGCATGTTCTAAAATCATGTTTCAGATAAAAGAAGTAAATTTAAACTTTAAAATTACAATGTTTATTAAAATTCCTAATGTCAACATTTCAGTTAAATGACCATTACAAATGCAATAAAAGTTGTAAAAAGAGTTGTTTCTCTCCTTTGTCCTCTATATTCTTCTTCTCTAATTCCTACTGCCTCTTTATTGTCCACCCACACTTTTTTTTCTCTCTTAATAAACCATATTTGAAACTAAAGTGTACTTTACAAAGTTAATGTTGTGTATTGCATATGACTGAATACTATTTGTTATTCACTGAAAATGTGAAATGTACACTTTCTGTATTTTTTCTGTTGGTATGCTTCTAATTCTGCTTCTAAAACCCCTTCTGTTTCATTGGTTTAATCCCCCCTGCTTAAAACTGTATTCTATTTACATAACCACTGTTAACTAAGCACTGCCCTGCCTGCAGGGCATTGGTTTAATCCCCACTGGTTCATGATGTCTTTTTTGCTCCGTCCCCTCTCCTAGTACACCCTGATTTCCACCAGTCTTTTTTCGCTCCACCCTCTCTATATCACATGCTGTTTCCACCCTACTTGGCGAGTATATATAAGGACAGGCTTGTGATTAGAGATAGCTTACATTGCGCTGCGTTCCACATGAATAAAGACTGAACTGCTTACCACTCAGCCATGAGTCTCTGGTCATCTGTCTCCTGCCCGCGAAGCCAGCCCGGCATTTTTCCAAGGAAAGAAAGCAATGAAATTACTGAGACTGGTGAAGTTAGCTTAGGCAAGGAAAACAGGAGATAACTGCACCACTGTCAAGTCAATAAAAAAAATCACCAGTGGAGGGCCAGGTGGTGGCAGTAGCGGAGCAGGTTAGGCGCACATAGGCACACATGGTGTATAGTGCAAGGACCAGTTTAAGGATCCCAGTTAGAGTCCCCAGTTCCCCACCTTCAGGGGGAGGTCTTTCTCTCCCCCGCTCTGTCTTCCCACCTTCTCTCGATCTCTCTCTAGCAATAATGACAGCAATAACAACAATAATAATAACAACAAGGGCAACAAAAGGGAAAAAAATGGCCTCCAGGAGCAGTAGATCTATAGTACAGGCACTGAGCCCCAGCAATAACCCTGGAGGCAAAATCAATCAATCAATCACCAGTAGTGAACTGCTGCTTTTTGCTCTCCTGACTCAACTAGAATAACAAAGAGGATCACCTGAAAATGCAACAAGATAAGACTAGGATCATTCCAGGAACCCACCAGGCCACAGGTGAGTGCAAATGTGTGGCTCATGGACAGAGGGACTTAAGGAGAGATTCCTGGAGCTAAAAGTCAGTATCTACTAGAGAGTGGCCAGTACCAGTCCAGCATTCTGCCAGTTGAAACACCAACTCTGGTCTGAGTTTTATCAACAAAGATTGCTGAAGGAAGGAGAGCTGAAGCCTCACCAATTTACTCACTGTGGATCTCTACTTCTGTTGCCCCTCAGGGACTGGAACAGCAGTAAGGAAGCCCTACACTGACATAGGGGGCAGAGAGCTGGCCAGGTAACTCAGGAGAAAATCTACACTTCTGCTGGTCAAGAGGTTTGGCTATATATAGTAGCAGCCGTTTCATGTCATTCTCATGGTAAATGAGGAAAAAGGGTGAATAATTCCCCCAGAAATCAGTATTTATTCAGAAACACAAGGCCACAGAACTCAGCTCAGCTCCAGCGGGGGGTGAGGGCAGGATTAGGCCTAGGACTTCTGGACCCTTGGGGTATAGGAGTTACTTCGCACAACCACCATGTTATCTATACCCCATCCTGTTTTATCTCTTGGTCTTGAGTGAGTGATTAAGATAAAAAAAAAACCTGCTTATAGTAATACTGCTAAAATGCAGAAAGAAAGACTAGTCAACTCAACCTCTTGGAATAATGATAACATATCTTCTCTTTTTAGGATTTATTGTGTGACCCCTCCTTTTCCTTTCAATCATGTGAGACCTCAAATTGCCTAACCAATAAATTACCATGAAAACTCCCGCTCATAGAGAAAGAAGAATTGTTTATTATTTGCACTTGTGAGATTGAAGAGCATTCTTGTGGCCACTGAGCAAATCAACCTGGAAGCCATTTAGAATGGTGATCAGTAGTATGATGGAACACTTGACTACATATTACCTAAAGGAGGGCAAAGAAACAGGCATAATGACCCTTCCAGTGAATTCCCTGAGTAAAGTTTTTTCATCTCTTAGACCCATACATATACAGCCACAAGTGTGAAGCTATTTCAGAGATTTTTCCAGGGGCACTTAGGCTGTGAAATGGAGTTAGGTTGGAAGATGGAGTCAGGTTTCATTGTAAACATACAGTAAAATGTATAGATAGTAGAATTAAATAGAAGTAGCCAATAATTTCATAAATATAGACTTGAAACAAGATAAAAAATGTGGAGTTAGGTACAGGTTTGGAGGACTGTTCTTGAAATATACATAGCTAGAATTAGTTTTTTTTTTAATCTACTATATTTTGAGAAAGTTATTTATGGCAGTAGAAAAGTCAGAGACCATTATCAATAGTTTTCCTTGATAAAAGTGAAAGCAGACTTGATGACAAGACTTCCGTAGAGCTATGCCTACATCCTGCTGTGACATCAATTAAGAGTAGAATGTATTTAAAATATGCCAGCTCCTAGTAAGATAGCCAAGTCATTAACAATATCTGGTAATAATAAATATCTCTAAAATCAAGATCTATGTCACTAATTTTAAGTTTCTGATTGGTAATCCACACATTCTATATCACATAAAACACTACAAATCAATATACATAGAAAGGAAAAGTTTACTTTATATCTCTCTGAGTCTAGGATTTGAAAATGGAATTTTATAGAGATTCTGATTTTCTTCTAGTTCAGTTATAATATTCCAAATTTACATAAGGCTACTGGGTGACTTGGAATCTAATCCTCCTTCAGTTCAGGATGTGTTACTGGAGTTTTGAATCTTTAGTGCCCTTTTTGTTCCCAAAAATTCTGGTTTTCATATTTTTCCTTTTCCTCCCTTCTATAAAGTGAGTCAATCTTACGTGTGCTCACTCTAAGGAACTCAATTTGAGTGAGATGCTAATATTTATATCATCTTGTTTGGTTAAGGAGAACAGATCACTTGGCACAAGTCTAGCAACAGAGGTTTAGAGTGAACAAACAATTACAAAGAGGGGACATGGACTCAGCAAATGCTGAAAAACCAGTCTACTTAGGATTGTAGATTTCATTACACTAATTAGAAGCCATGACACTAGTGACTTATAAAAAGAGTCTACCTAGGTTTTGAAGTCACAATAAATGAGAATTGAACTATGGAAGAGTATGATATGATCTGCAGCTATCGAACAAAATTATGTCTAAGACATATCAAAAGTGAATGGTGCAAGTTGCATATCTATGAGTCTGAGAATTCTCCAGAATTCATGAAAGTGATGAATCATCAGATTTAGGAAACATTGTGTCCTATGCAAAACAAACGAATAGCAAAGTTATAGTGAGACTATAGAATACCAATGATTAACAGAATATTTAAAAAACAGAGGAAAAATAAAATACATAAATACTGAAGGATAAATCTCAAAAATGTGTATGCATTTGAAATTTTAACGAATAATATAGGTTAGATAAATTCATCTTAATTGAACTTTGAAATGATTCTAAGTTGTTAACTGAAAAAAGTTTTCTCTGGTTCTTCCTTTTTGTGATTGTAGGATATTTTTAATAATGTTTTCTTGTTTCTGATATATCATCACTGATATTCTTTTTATTTTACGAATTGTGCTGCTATGAACATAGCTGTACACATATCTTTTTGGTTGAGTGTTATGGATTGCTTGGGGTATATCCCTAGGAGAGAAATTACTAGGTCATATGGAAGGTCCATGTCTAGTCTAGTGAGAATTCTCCAGACTGCTCTCCACAGAGGCTGGACCAATTTACATTCCCACCAGCAGTGCAGAAGGGTTCCTCTGTCCTCACAGCCTCTCCAGCATTTGATGCTGCTGTCCTTTTTTGTTGTATGCCATTCTCACAGGCATACAGGGGTGAGGCGGTATCTCAATGTTGTCTTTATTTGCATTTCTCTGACAATCAACGACCTGGAGAAATATTTCATGTGTTTGTTAGCCTTTTGGATCTCTTCTGTAGTGAATGTTCTGTTCATATCTTCTCTTCTGTAGTGAATGTTCTGTTCATATCAGCTTTCAGGTCCTTCTGCCAGCCATGACATCATATCCCCAGACAATAATTAGGATATACCTGCATATCAAATTTCAGGCTTAGGCAAAAAACAAACAAAACATACAAACAATCAAACAAACAAAAAACACTAGTATAGCCACAGGCTCTTTGGAATATAACTAAAATATGCCTACTACCTATCTACAAAACAGAGGCCCCCCCCCCCAACTCTTCACCTGCACTATTCCAGTCTTTAGATCCATGATTGGTCAACAATCTGTTTGGCTTTGTATGCTAACTCTCTTTTCAACCACCAGGTTCCAGATGCTAGCAGGATGCTGACCAGACTTCCCTGGACAGACAACCCTACCAATGTGTCCTGGAGCTTGTTGCTGAGAAGTTCTATAGGTATCTTTCTCTCCCTCTGTCTTTCCCTCCTCTCTCCATTTCTCTCTGTTCTATCCAACAACCACAATATCAGCAATAATAACAATATAATTACAACAAGAACAACTAGGGCAACAAAAGGCAAGATACAAAAAAAAAAAAAAGGGATAAGATAGTTCCCGCTTCCCTACACCTTAGAGTCTTTGTTAAAAGATAAGGTCTTTTTCCCCATGAATCACCCAGGACCTTCCAGATAAACGGCTGACTACCATGACAAATAATATAAAATATAATCATAAATGAATAGGAAAGATACATCCCCCAATACTCAGTTGGTCAAGGCACCAAACCTCTTTTTCTATAAAGCATCCATATCAAATGCCCTGCTAATCACGAGAAGCAGATTGTTTATGTTTCTTTCACAGGAATCCCGGAAAAACCATCTGAATCCCTGCACACCCTGACGTCACTCACTAGATGGCACGACTACCGTGGCACACCCCCCGAAACCCTAGATGTCACTCAACGCGATCTGAAGAACCTGATACACAAACTCCAAGGACAGAACTTTCTTCATGCCTGGTTACCGTTCCTGCTTCTGACCTGCTTGTTACGTGTTGGCAGTTCCAGCTAGCTATCTACAAAAGAACAACATTACAGCGGCTGACCTCCCTCATGCAGCGTTGCATCCCCTGCCAATTCTCCCCCTAGCCATCTACTTCAGACTGAGACTTGTATCGGACTTTCTGACATACCCTATATACATTTTACACAATTTTGAAGCAGCTTATTTCCCTTCACGCTGCTGGTTTTTCATAGACTGATCCTGAGTAATTCATAGACTTTACAGACTGTTGCCTTGAGGACTATACAATGCCAAATAGCCCCTCTGTTTGGTGGGTCATGCCTCCTGCCTCCCCCTCATTATGTACCCTTGCCCCTTTCCCCACCCAAACAGGGAATGCTCCTTTACACACCAATCCTTCCCTTCACACCACACTGGCTTTTACTTCTCCCCTACTTGTCTCTTCCTATTTTGTTAAATCATTTAGGCTTATGCCCAAAAGGTTTCTGCCCCATGATAGTCTTTTATAGACTTTGTACATCTTATGCTATTACTAGGTAGAAAGATAAAAAAAGATGTAGAGATATTGTGAAGAGATGGTTGAGCAGGCTGCGCTTAAACCTATGAGATGAGTCTCTCCAGGTAAGTCTCTCTCTCTAAAGAGGGGTTGAGCACAGGAGGACGCATAAATCTCACAAGGTTGGCAGCCATTTAAGCCTTCCCTCCTCCACAGAAAGTCCTACATCTTCCCACCTGAGCATGGCATTCCTCTAAAACATTTAAGCCTGCTCCATTCCATTTTTCTTTACTGTGTCCATTTAGATATAAAGGGATAGGAGGAGATGTTGCTGAGAAGTTATTCTGATGCAGTCTCCGCCCCCAGGTTTTTCTATGCCCCGCTAAATCCTAGAGTGCCCCCTTTCAACCAATCTTGGCCCTACACGTCACCCCTGGTTGTCGCCCAATAAAAAGCCCCCTCACCCCTCCCCTCTCTCTCTCTGGGCTCTCGGCTCTCCCTCTCTGAGGTCTCGCTCCCTGCTCTCCCCCCCCCCCCCGTGGTCGGCTGGCTCCACGTGGTCTGAACCAAACCTCCCCCCCCATCCTATTATAAAGATTTGTGTACCCCTTTGCTCTGGACGTCCGCTCTCTTCTCCGTGGTGCAGCCCGACACCAGACCGCCGCAACAACAGGAGCTCTGTTTCCCCAAATCCCTTCCCCAATAAGGAAAGAGAAAGACAGGCTGGGAGTATGGATCGACCTGTCAATGCCCATGTTCAGTGGGTAAGCAATTACAGAAGCCACACCTTCAACCTTCTGCATCCCACAGTGATCTTGGGTCCATACTCCCAGTGAATTAAAGAACAGGAAAGCTATCAGGGAAGGGGATGGGATACAGAGTTCTGGTGGTGGGAATTGTGTGGAGTTGTACCCCCTCTTATCCTATGGTTTTGTCAATGTTTCCTTTTTATAAATAAATAATTTAAAACAATCTAAATAAACAAACAAATAAAAAACAAAAAACTTAAATAATTCATTTTAAGGCCTTCTATCTTCTATGGAGTGTTATTTAAGTATTAAATAGGTCAGGTATCTAGATAGTGTTGTTCAAGTCTTCTACATATTTAAAGATTTACTTCTATCAATTATTCAAAAAGTAGTATTGAAATAGATCTCCACATTAAATTGATCTTTTCTTTTTCTAGTATTATCAGTTTTTAGTTCAGAGATTTTGAACTTATTCATGAATTTGTTTATTTTTATTAGCTATTTATTAACAGTTTATAAGATTATAAAATTACAAGGGTATATTTTCATACCACACTCAATACCAAAGTTTTGTGCTCTTCCTCTGCCCCCATGGTCACCATAATTCTAATAAAACCTTAAAAATAGTTTACAGCCTGGCCATGTTTCTTGCCAGTTCATGTGTTTCAATTGTCTATAGTAATCACTAAATGTTCATTGGCCACACTACACTTTTGTCTTATAATTTCCATCAAAACTGGCATTGTAAATGATCAGGAATCCTTTTCTATACTACAGCAGAAGGTGACTAAAGTGACTATGTACACAGTATATTACACAGGTACTAGTTAAGTGTACACATGGAAGTGACTATATATTATAGATCTTTTACACTTTAGTCATGTGTTTTTCAGTGATAATTTATTAAAGGTTGATTGTATATATACCAGTGGTCCCAATTGGTAATATCATATAATTAGACAGGTAGCAAGCTATACCATCTAGGTGGGTGTAATTATATTCTATGATTTTTGTACAATAATGAAGTCATCTAAGGACACATGTCTTATAGCATATCCCTGTCAGTAGCTGGCATGCGACTGTAAACTCAAACTAAATGAATTCCCCAACTCAATATCTACTTTGGTGTTCCTAGAGATCTTAGAAGATTAAAAAAAATTCTGTTACACCAAATGTTTCTAGGAATGTGTGAAGGAGAGAAGACAGCATATAAAGAGAGAGGTTCTAAATGAGTAGTTAGTTTTTTTCTCTTGTAAGTTAAACAAAAAACATGTGACTTGTAAGTCCATTATTAAATCCCCATAAATAATGTTGGAAACATCCTGTGCAAATAAAAACCCTTTATTATCTTAATGGCAATCCACTTCAAGGGCAATTTTTGTAAAGGAAAGCATGAAATTCTTAAAAGAAAAAAATATTTGATACAATTTATCTTTAGAAGGTTGAGAACAGGGAGTTGGGCAGTAGCACAGTAGGTTAAATGCATGTGGCACGAAGTGCAAGGACCAGCGTAAGGTGGTGAAGCAGTTCTGCAGGTGCCTGTCTTTCTCTCCCTCTCTCTGTCTGCCCCTCCTCTCTCCATTTCTTTCTGTCCTATCTAACAACGAGGACATCAATAACAATAACAATAAAAAGAGCAACAAAAGGGAAAATAAAAAATTGAAAAAAGAAAGCTGAGAACTTACTATTGTAGTTTTCAATTAAGGGCTTAGTGCCAATTCTGTTTCAACAGGAAAAGTCATTGACTTCCTCAGTTCTTTAATGTTCTGCTCTGTGCTTTGATCTCTCTTCACTCTATGCACTCATTCATTCCCAGTGATTCAACTACTGCCTTTATGTTAATGATTTCCAAATTTAACTCCTGAGCTTTAGATATGTATATTAAATTGCTCAATGATATTTCAACCACAAGAAATGCTTATCTTCCTTTTCTTTTTTAAAAAATTTGCTTAGAAAGTAGTCTTTCATGATGACTTCCACCTACCTTGTTAGTTACATCTTTTATCCCTCCTTCATCCATTTACCAAACAAATTCCTGCCCATTCTCTCAATAGTGTATATTGTCTCACATATGGGTTGTGACACAAATTCTTAGCATCAAAAGATGTTCTCTGGAAGACTTCTTAATCTGCAGTTAATGTTTCTACTGATCCACAATCAATAAGCTCAATGGCATTTCCATTCCATTTCATTCTAATGCTTCGGTTTTGTGTTATTACAATGTTTATATCACATTTTTATCTTTCCAAATAGAATAGATTTGTTCCTTTATATTTTAATGTTACCACTGACATATCTATTGTGCCTTAGTTTAGTATACCCCCCAGAGATTGCATTATTAATAATATTATTTTACAAATTAAAAACCTGTGGCAATCTTTTAAAGAGCAAGCTTATTATCATTTTTCCAAAAGTATGTGCTTGCTTTGGGACTCAATTTTTGGTCACATTTTAATGTGTTCCTTGTTGTTTACCCAAATGAATTGAAAATCTATATCCATTACAAAAACCTGTGTATAAAAGTTCATTAGTAACTGTACTCATATTGCAACATTTGGAAGCAACTAAATGTTCTTCAATACATGTCGGGAGAAACTGTGGTAGATATAGTCCAGGGATGGGAAGCTATTTTTCTGCCAAGTGCCATTAGAGATTTATAACATTATTCATGGGCCATATGAAATTGTCAACTTAAAAATTAGGATTTATTTAATTTTGACTCCTGCTTGGCAGGGCTGAACTTCTATAATCCAGAGGCCAGCTGTTCCCCACCCCTGTGGTAGACAATGTAATATTATTCTGTATTAAAAAGAATTGAGTAATGGAGTTGTAAAAAGATATAGAAGAACCATAAGTGCATATTACTGAGTGAAATAAGCCAATCTTAAAAACTGAAAATTGTATGATTCTAACAATATAAACTTTGGAAGAGGAAAAGCTACTTAGACAAAAAAGATCTGTGTTACAGTGTGTGTGGGGAGGGGGAGGAAGAGATAAACTGGCAGAGCACAATTATTTGGGGTGGGAAACACAGTCTGTGATATTATAATATGGATACAGGACATGATTTAGACACTTATCTAAATCCATATATATCTCATACTAAGAATGGATTATAATATAAACTATGTTCCTTAGATTAGTACGATGTGTCAGTGAAGATTAAACATTCATAAAA
The DNA here is from genome assembly GCF_950295315.1 of Erinaceus europaeus. Classification (NCBI taxonomy): domain Eukaryota; kingdom Metazoa; phylum Chordata; class Mammalia; order Eulipotyphla; family Erinaceidae; genus Erinaceus; species Erinaceus europaeus. Next base: position 75,674,111 of record NC_080168.1, read on the forward strand.
ACTGTACCATTTTGATGAATAGTGCTAATAATGGGAGAGGATATGTGTGTGGTGGGGGGAGTCAAGGCCATATAGGAAATCTCTGTTCTTTTCATTTTAATTGCAAACTTAATACTGCTTTAAAAATAAAATCTTGCATTTCTCTAACAATCAGTGACTTGGAGCATTTCTCCATATGTCTGTTGGCCCTTTGTATCTCTTCATTGGTGAGTATTCTTTCCATACCCTCTCCCCACTGTTTTGCTGAGACAAGGAGTTGTACCTATGTGTCAACCTCTTAGTAAAAAGATAAAGAAAAATAAACATAGAGAAAAGATTTTGAAAAAACAAATAACAGCTTCTCCATATTTAACACTCTAAAACATAATGAACAACACAGTATTCCTTCAGAGGGTTCCAACATAAACCTAGGAGCACAGATCCCTTTTGAACAGAAGTTTTTTTTTTTTTTTTTTTATTTTTTATTTTTTCCCTTTTGTTGCCCTTGTTGTTTTATTGTTGTAGTAGTCGTCGTTGTTGGATAGGATAGAGAGAAATGGAGAGAGGGAGGGGAAGACAGAGAGGAGGAGAGAAAGATAGACACCTGCAGACCTGCTTCACCGCCTGTGAAGCGACTCCCCTGCAGGTGGGGAGCCGGGGTTAGAATGAACAGAAGTTTTATTTGATAGAGTCCCTTGCGCTTTCTGTTCAGTATCTCATTCATGATGGCCCAGAATCTACTAGTAAATTAACAATGTTTAACATTTTATGTACCCTAAGATGCTGCTCTCACTCTTAATCTTGTGTTGCACTTCTTTTTATGCTGAAAAAAATCTACCCAATTAGATTATAAACTATGTCTTAGCTTTTTATGTAATATCTGCAGCTTTTACATCTGTCCTTAGCAAGGACTCCCTAAATGACTGTTTAGCTGAATTTAGACAACAAAACAGGCCCAACTGGTCCACTCTAGAACATTGTAGCAGCCTATCAGACAGATTAAAATAGGAAAGATACATTGTTGGGGAATTATGCAGATGCAGTCTTTACCCTCAGGTTTTGCCACTTCCCGTGATATTCTCAAGTGCCTCTCCCAACCAATCCTGTCCTGACACGTCACTCCTGGGTGTTGACCTATAAAGCCCTCCTACTTTCTCTCTCTCCCTCCCTCCCTCCCTCTTTCCCTCTTTCCCTCCCTCCCTCTTTCCCTCCCTCCCTCTCTCCCTCTCTCCCTCTCCCTTTCTTCCTCTCCCTCTCCTAGTTTTTTACCTGGGGGATGGGAGGGTGGTGCGTGCAGTGGGACAGCCATTTTTGGCTAGCTCCATGTGGCCGGAACCGCTGCGTTATCACCCAACTCTGAGGTGCCAGTGCGAATAAAGGATTGTGTTCCCTCTTTGCTTGGATTTTATCTCCTCCATGTCCCGCCGCCGCAAAGTGACAATACATGGGCATGGGATCATCAAAAATCTATTGCATAGTTTGTCAGGTGGGGTATATGCCTTGCCATATGTATGATCCAGATTTGAACACTAGCACCACATGGGAGTGCCATGGAACCAGGGGAAGCTCTGGTACAATAGTGTTTCTCCCTTTCTCTCGCTACATCTGAATTTGAAGAAATGAAAAGAGGCAACTTTGGAATGTTGAAATTTATGAAATACAAGCAGACAGAAAAAATGCCCCAGGAAATGTGGCGAATTGGCAGTACTGGCAAGTCAAGAAGGTATGTCAATTATGGGGGGGGAGGAGTGAATATTAAAACTAAGAATTAGGAGCAACAGCATTGGCTGCATTTCTCTTATGTCCTCATTTAGCCTCAAGTGATTCTCAGTATAATCTAACAGACAGAGCCCCTCAGGGAGCCAGGAAATACTGTAAACCCAAGGAATTCAGTTCATGGCTAATGTTGGCCAAGAATGATACAGTAAGAATTAAGAAACACTAGAATTCACAAAACAAGAATGTTTCTCTTTTGTAAGAATCTAAAAAATGGACTTATCTTCCAGTGGAAAAAGTGAGGGGGGAGAGGATTGACTTCTCTCTCTCTTTCTCTTTCTTCCTTTCTCTCTCCCTTCCTTCCCATTTACCTCCCTCCCTCCCTTCCTTCTTGTGGGATTTTTCCAATGACTAACAAATCTGTGCTCATCAGTCCCTTGGTGTCAACAGCAACATATCCCTGCAGGTGGCCATTGATCTGTAAATCATCTCCCTTCTCCCAGGTTTAATGTATCTTGAGGGCCCCCTAAGGGGCAGCATCCAGCTTGAAGTTGAAAATAATTGCTTGTCTTTATAGAGGAAGAGAAAGGCCTGGGGAAAGGAATAATTGAAATAGAAGCCAGTGGCAATGGGGAGGGTGGAGAGCTAGGGGGTTGAGGAGGTGAGGAATGCTTGAAGTTTAGGGGAAAAAAATCAGTTTACAGATTGCCTTTCTCTCTAAAATCCAACATCCTTCCCTACTGGTTGGTGTAACACAGCAGCAGTAGCTGCAGCAACCAGAGATGATGGCAAGGCTTGATGGAGGATAAACCTTTCCTTGGTTCAACCCATGGGACCTTCTACCTTCTAGCTGACAGCACAGTCTAGTTAAAAAAAAAAGTATATTTTGTTGTATGCTTCACATTGGTTTTGGTCTCACCCCCCCCCCCACCTCTGGGAGATTGTGGTTTAGCCCCTGCTAGTTTCCAGCCTCTCTTTCTCTCCGCCCCCTACCCTACGTACTTCCTGAGTTCCTGCAGCAGCCGCCAGAGGAGAAGGATGGAGGACAGATCTGTGTGGTGATTAGTTTAACAGTCCCTCTCTGCCTCGGGAGGAGAAAGACAAGAGAGCACATGTTTGCCCGCTCATGAATAAAGATTAAACTGCGTTCTCAGCTCAGCCATGTGTCTCTGGTCGTCTCTGATATCCGCCTGTGAAGCCAGCCCCGGTAAAACAACAATATTTCTAATAAAAACTGAAGCTAAGAAATTTTCCTAACAGGGTTAGAAGTTGTAGTGTGCATTGCCTGTTATTGATTTAAATTTTTGCCACCAGGGCTTTCACTGGGGCTTCATGCCTGCACAGTTTCACTGTTCCTGGTGAACTCTTGTTTCTAAATAGATGATTTCTAAATAGATGATGACCAAGAGAGAAGGAGAAACACCACAGCACCACTCCACTGCTCATGAAGCTTCCTCTTTGTATAATGCTCCCATACGATGTCTGTGGGTTCAAACCCAGGTCATTAGACATGATAAAATGTAAAATACCAATAACAGTAAAACTCTACTGAATAAACCAACTCCTGGCTTCCTAGATTTCCTTTTTTTTTTTCTTCACTGAAACAAAGTCCCTCCTAACAAACTGGGGTGTGCAATTTTCTCCATGCTTCATATGACCCACCAGCTGTGTGTTTATACCTACTCCTGATTACTTGAATCAGGTATTTTAAATGCTCAGTTATAGATGAAATTAACTTCTCTATTGCTCTCCAATATTTCCTAGATAATGCCTAATTGGTCATTTACCCTCCATAGTTTTTAAATTCAGAGTGATTCTAACAGGATAAAAACTGTTAAAAATCATTTTATTGGAGGTATTAATGGCTTATAGTTATCAGTAAGGACAACTGAAGAAAAATGCATCACCAGTAATGTATGCCCTTAACCAGGTGTGCTACCATCTGATCCCTTGTCACCAGTCCTAGAGGAAATACCAGAGAGGCATCCTAAACATTTTTAGTGGGGTTTAATCTCTGAAATAAGTAAAAGTTTTGGGGACAGTGCAGCGGGTTAAGCTCACATGGCACATAGCACAAAGACTGGCATAAGAGTCCTGGTTTGAGTCCCTGGCTCCCCACCTGCAGGGGGGTTGCTTCGCAAGTGGTGAAGCAGGACTGCAGGTGTCTATTTTTCTCTCCTCTTCTTTGTCTTTCCTCCTCTCTTGAATTCTCTCTGTCCTATCCAACAACAACAACATCATCAATGGCAACAATGACAATAATGACAACAAGGGAACCAAAATGGGAAAAAATGGCCTCCAAGAACATTGGATTCATAGTGCTGGCATTGAGCCCCAGCAATAACCCTGGAGGTAAAAATGATGATGATGATAATAATAATTAAAAGTTTCCCCAAAAGGTTAATATGAGAAAGACAAAAGGCACCTAGAGAATAGTTTTATGTATTTGATGAAAACAAAATCATCCTTACTGTATATTCACAGCTTGCATCAGAGGTTTCTTCCTAATGTGGAGACGTTGCCAGGCAATGTTGCCATCTTGACAGTCTAACTACCTGGCTGCTTTTTACAATGATGTTGATTATATATATTTATTTTTAAAAAAATATTTATTTTTTAATTTATTACAGAATGACCAAGAGAAATTGAGAGGGAAAAGGGATTAGAGGAGGAAAGAGATACGGGAGTCCTGCTTTACTACTTGTGAAGCTTCCGTCCTGCAGGTGAGGGCAGATGCTAATAATTCTAAAGCATCTATGCAGTCCAGAAGGGGAAAGTAAACACTTTAAAGCCTGTTTTTCATGGTAGGGAAAAAAAACAAAAAAAAAATCAGAAGACAAAGATTTTCTGATTTCCTTTTTCCTTTCCAAGACATGTTATTAGAGACCATTGCATAGACTTTGAAATGGCCTTGGGGTTCTAAAGAAGAGACCAGGGCTAGCTGGGAAAACAGGCAACAAGCCAGATGAAGGGAACATCTGTGTTTGCAGTTGGAAGTTCTGATGCTGAGGAAAGGTGAAAGCCAGGAGGCTGAAGTCCAAAAGGAGACAGAGCCAAAAGGCATAGTTAACAAAGTTCAGGGCGAAAGCACAGTGCAGGAACAAAAGAAACAATCAGCAACAAAGCAAGACTGCCCAGAGTCAGCATTCAGAAACTGTCCTCATGGCTTCGTTTCCTTATAGCTAAGTTAGGACTGCTCCTTTGGAAAGCATCTGCCAATGTCAAGATTTTAGGTTGTGATTGATCATGGAGTCAGGTTCAGCTGTTTCATTTTTCACCAGTATTACACTATAAGGACACAAAATAAAGACAGCCTTTCCTTTCCTGCCTAATATGTTTCTGGAGACATACATCTCACCATTGTAGTAACATTGAAAAACAGTCACTGGATTAGGTTCCAGTGAGATCCTTTTGCTGACCAGAGGGTATTCAGTACCTTTTTAAGAATATGCTTAAAAATAATAGAAAGGATGTTACTGAAAGAGACCACAGCAAATGTTTTCTAAGTGAATAATAAACCAGAACTGTTGTAAAAATAGTAATAATAACTCATGTGGACTTCATGAAAATACTGAGTATCTTATTTTATCTTCATCTAAGTAGCAACATAACACACTTTCAAATTTTTCATGTACTACTTTTTATTTCTGCTTTATAGAAAATATGTAACTGCATTAATTATCCATAAGCTCTCCTTCTGGAATTTTTCATTTAAATCACTTTAGTTGATTCCAATTCTAACAAAGCAAGATGTTAAGAAAAGACTAAGAACAAGAGACATAGTATGAATGTCCTAATCATTTAGAAAAATGTACTTACTGACTGGGATTGATTTTGATAGAAACCTACCTTCTAAATCTAAGTAGTGGTTTCTTCAATTTCCCTTTCAAGAAGTGACTTTCTCCCTTTTCCCACTAGGCTTCACAGATTCTTTATTCTCACTGCTTTTGAAGCTGTCATTTGTCATCAGGATTTATAGTTGTTGACAGTATGCTTGAATAATTCACAGCAAATGGGACCTGTTTTGTGTTTCACCTTTTTCTCTGAGTTGGCTCCATCATGAAGATAAATAAAAATCATACTTTTTGTCAGTGATATAGATCTTAAGGAATCTGAGACAATCTAGGAAGAATAATACTGAAGGAGTTAATACTGTTTTCCCATTCTCACAGAACTAAAACAAGAAACACAACAGGATCTGTCAGGAGCCCTTGAAAGCTGCTCAAGGTGACTGCACTCAAGTTAAGCCTACTATCCTGCCTATCATCCTCTAAAAGGTGATGATACTTACAACTGAATGCAATGTCTTAAGGAAGGAAATGAAAGGAACATAAGGACAAAATGAAATTCTAAAATTAAGCACTCACAGTTTATAACCTATAGCATTTGCTCAATCATGTCAATAAAGCAACAAACTACCAGCTATTATGCATTGTCTTCATAACTCTTTTCAAAAGCTTCCTTCTGTTTCTAAGAAGCACAGACAACATGGCAGGAAAGAGAAGGCTGTATGGTTTGGGCTATGAGTCCTCAATGTCCAGATAAGAATCTCTTGAAGTCTGTGGCTTCATGTTTTGGGAATAGTGAAAATCACAAGTTTTGTGTCAAGTTTAAACCCCTAGGCTGCCCTCATCTTGGAGGAGGCCCTGAAGCCTGTCAGGCTCTCAGTGCTTTGGCTTTGTTGATTCATTCTGTACACTGAAATACAGCATTGGAGGAAGAAGGAGGAGCCCCTGCGGCCAGCTTCTCTCCCAGGGTGAACAAGACTCCAGCTATAGGCAACATAAGTCAAGACTTCCATAGCCAATTTCAATATTTAGTGTCTCTCAGAAGACAATAACTACACTTATACCAGAAGGCAGACATACCCCTCCAGATTAAAACAAAAAAACAACAACAACAACAAAAAAAGACAAACAAAACACATTTACTTTGGTTAATGCAGAAACCAAAGAAGGAACAGGGTAGATGAGAAAACCCTACATTGGCCCTTGCAGAAAGCTGGTTTCGGGAGCCTAGCTGAGATTATCTTCTTCCTTGTACTGTCCACATTTCATACTATTATTAAACATGTCAAAACAGATGGTTTTAGCAATTGAGTAAAAATTTTGAGCAGCAAAAGAAACCATCACCAAAACAGAAAGACACATGACTGAATGGAAGAAGATATTTATATGCCACACATTACATAAAAGGCTGATAACCAGAATACATAAGTAATTCACAAAACTCAGGAACAACAACGATAACAAACCAAAAGAACTCCATTAAAAATGGGGGAAGAAGGAGTTGGGCGGTAGCGAAGCGGGTTAAGTGCAGGTGGTGCAAAGCACAAGGATTGGCAGGACCGCTGGCGTTAAGGATCCCGGTTTGAGCACCCGGCTCCCCACCTGCAGGGGAGTTGCTTGACAGGCAGTAAAGCAGGTCTGCAGGTGTCTATCTTTCTCTCCCCCTCTCTGTCTTCCCCTCTTCTCTGTCCTATCCAACAACGACAACATCAATAACAACAACATAATCAACAACAACAACAATAATAACTACAACAAAAATAAAATACAACAAAGGCAACAAAAGGGAAAATAAATAACTAAATATTTAAAATGGGGAAGATCTGAACAGTCTCTTCATGAACAAAGATATTTAGATGATCAATATATATATATATGAAAAAAATGCTAATGGTCACTGATTATCAATCATGATACCAGGCAAGACATAGACCTGTGCAGGTGGTAGGTGAGTTTTGGGGAAATATAGTTTGGATATAAAAGGGGAACAGTAAGAGTTTCACTTGTGAAATGAAGAGTGGCTGAAATATCTGTAGTATCAATCCCTTTATTTCCTGCCATAAAACCTCAATAATTTTGGGGGTTATTTTTGCTGCCAAGGTTTCATTCCTGTACAATCTTACCACTCCCAGTAGACTTCCCCCTCCCTTTTTTTTGTATATAGAAAAGCACATGGAGAAAACGAGTAGGGATGAAAGAAAGAGAGAGACAGAGAGGAGAGATAACACAGCATCACTCCGCTACTCTGCCAGTTGTAAATCTTCCCCTGTGCAAGGTGCTTGCTTCCATGTGGTGCTGGGGACTCAAACACAGTCATACACAGTAAAATGTGCACTCTACCAGATAAGTTATTTCCAAGTTCCTCAATACACTTTACCTGAGAAGTATCTTAACAAAACACTGCTATCTTAACAAAGTTGCTTTCTAAACAGTAGACCCAACAGGTAGATTCTAGTAAACTCAGTGAGATGTTAATGTGACACTCAAACAACAAAACTATGCAAAAATAAAGTACTTATAAGACTGCAGAGAATACTATAAAGACTTAAGAATTAGCTGTCAGTTTTCTTTGGGAATTGTCTTCTGAACTCAAGAGACCTGCTGTACTTCCTTGTTTCGGCTGACATACAGAGACTGGTTGATAACACCTATATAAAAATGTATACGCTTCTGTTAAAACTTGATATATCTCTCAGAAATCCCTGTGGGGTAGACCATGATCTTTGTTGTGACTAATAGTCCAACTTCTCCCTTAGCCCAGCCCTCTAACTTTTCACAGGTGTTGGTCAAGAAAATATCTAATAAACTTCCTACATGCAAAAGCCACTCGTTAATCTCTTGTTCCTAGAACAGTGTTATGGAAAACATAAAACAGGGTAATGAAATACATATTAGAAACCAGGAGAGGCTTAACTGTAGTTAAGATGATCAGATAAGGTTCCTAAAGAGTTGATGTTTGAGCAGATGTGAATCATGAGAAAGAGCATAGAAAGATCTGGAAAAGGGGCATTCCAGGCAAAGGGAAGGTTGAAGACCCTGAAATAAGAATGAGTTTGACATGTTGAAACTAGCTTAAACTCAAACATGATCTATATGAAAGAGGTTGTTTAAAAGATTTGTCTATGTGACCAGATCCCTATAGATCTGAGCTCACATTCTGTGGTCATAAGTAGGAACGTTCCAAGCTGCCCCAATTTAAGGACCCATCTTCCTCAGGTGGAACATAGAGTATATTGTACAGCCTCCCTTCAGAGGGTGGAACATTCTCTACCACTGTTGATCCTCACTGAGGGCAACGTCCTATGGGGGCCCACAAAGGAGTCTATTGTGTGGTTCCTCATAGAGATGACCAGTAAGAATGGAGAGAGGGAACTATTTGAGATCTAGGCCCATCATGTATATTTGGGACTCTCAGGACTCCCTGACTAGGGCCCCAGCTAATGGGGTGGCCTGATAGTGAATAAAGAGTCATCGTTAAAGTATGCCAGTCTCTTGCCCTTATTCAGCTTTTGCAGTGCTTGCTTTGCTAATGTTAGCTTTGGAGTGAGTGAGAGAACTGTAATAGGACGTAGGTGAGGAGGGTATCTAAGTCTAAGTAGGCACTATTTCATTATGAACTTTATGGTGTATTTTTAGGTCTTTCTACTTGCTTGATGTTTATACTGACTCACTGCAGACTATTGTGCACTTCTGCTTTCAGGTATATATTTTTCCCTAATTTATGGATACATGTGAACATATGTCCTATCTCATGGAACCTGGTCTATAACCTGCATGTTAGCTATTGTAATGAGACAAAAACTAGTAAAATCATGGGCATCTTGGAATATACCTAAAATATACTTCCTAGCTTCTTCCCAGTCTTAGTTCTATCTGCTCTATGCTTATCTTTAGGTTCCTGATTATTAAATAACTTATCCTGCCTTATATCTGACCAATTTTCAGCCACAAAGTTGCAAATGATACCATGATGCCAACCTTAGTTCCCTGGACAGGTGATCTCACCAATATGTCCTGGAGCCTCACCTTCCCAGAACCTTCCTTATCCCACTAGGAAAAGATAGAAACAAGCTTTGTTGACCTGTCAACATCCATGTTCAGCAGAGAAGCAATTACAGAAGCCAGACATTCCACCTTCTGTACCCCATAAAGAATTTTGGTCCATGCTCCCACAGAGATAAAGAATAGGTAATCTTTCAATGGAGGGCATGGGATATGAAATTCTGGTGGTGGGAATTGTGTGGAATTGTACTCCTCTTATCCTACAATCTTGTTAATTTTTCTTAAATTACTGATAAAAAATGATGAGTGGTCCGGAAGGTGGTGCAGTGGATAAAGTGCTGGACTTTCTAGCACGAGGTACTGAGTTCAATCCCAGCAGCACATGTGCCAGAGTAATGTCTGGTTCTTTTTCTCCTTCTAAACCTCTCATAAATAAATAAAATATTTTAAAATAATTGCCAAAATGTGGAGGTAGAACTTTAAATACAGTAAGAAATTACTTGAAATAGTTAGGATGCCTCTTTATATTCTGCATACTGAGTAACTTGCAACACTTTTAAGAATAGAATAAGAAAGACTAATGTATTATGAAATCCTATGAACACATAAGAAAGAGGGTATTTGGACTAGGATGGTGAAAGTGAATAGCGGTTGACTTCTGGTATTGTTTTAGAGGTCAATCCAGATGTGAAGTGATGGGTTATCTTCAAGAAAATGGGAAATAAAGAAAGACTTGAGTAGCTGAGGAGGTTCTACTGAATGGAATAGGAAAAACTATTATCTGTGGAATAGGGAATCCAAACAATCTAAAAATGGTTCACAAAGTTCCCGAGGAAAAGGAACAGATTCAAAGGCTAGATTACCTAATTAGTGAATTTATCTGTTTCATTTCTTCCAGTCCCTTTGTGCATCAGTTTCTTTTGCTTTTCATTATTTCTTAGGCAGCTATAATATTTGGAAGATCTTAATCTATAGTGGTCTATAAACTGATTTAAGTTTCCCAGAGATTCTCATTTCAACAAACTTCCAGGTAATGCCAACATTGTATGGATATTAGAGCAGCAAGTTTCCAGTGAAAGTAGCATTGTTGGATCTTTGAATTTCTTTTCCAGCCAGTTATTAACTGTGCCATAATGGCCAAGTTTAAATCTTCTCAGAGCTTAAGTTTCTTGTAAAAATAGGAGTAGTATATCCACCTCATAAAGTTACTGAGAGAAATGAAGTCATGTCTCTAGAGCATAAAACAAAGTAACTCAGTTCCTTACAATCAGACTCACTAATCTCCCTTCTTCTCTCTAAAAGGCTATATATTCACACATAATAATAAAATAAGAAGTCATTATAGGAACTTCGATATTCAGGGAATTAAGCTGTGTGGTTTTGACTACTGCAAAGTTATGCCAGTAGTGCACATAATGTAAGCTGAATTTTGCTGAGGTATACATTTGAATCCTACACACATAGGAGACTAGTTGGCAGGACTGAGTTGCCTTATTTTTTTTTAATAAAAAAAATCTATTTTTATGAGTTGCCTTCTTGAAGTGCAGCCTACCAGATGCCAAGCATTTTCACCTTGATCCTTATTTTATGGCTTAGTGTGTCTTCCCATCCACATACTTTTAGTGAACCAAGAAACTCTGCATTTTATGGGAAATGTCCCCTGCTAACCAAAGGAACAGAAAAAGACCAAACAACTAAGACTAATGAGTGAACAGTGCTTGCATAAAAGTGAAGAGAAAGTTAAGAACCCTATAAAACAAATGAAGCTTATACAGAAAAACAGGAATTTGGGAAATTATGGAGTTATAGTGTCACATTGGCCATGACTTGGAGCTATCATATAAATAAATGGCTTTGTCATATGCTCTACAAGGAAATAAAGAGAGTTTATAAATAAGTCTACCCACTACTTAGAGACTTGTAAAGGTCTTTAGGAGCCAATTAAAAGTTTTTAGTGATACTTGACTGAAATTTATTGAAAAAAAATCACATGCTATAATTTTTTTGGACATTTCTAAAACTCTTGGGGCATATCTACTAAGATCTGCTATAATTATGTTCAATACCACCACGTATGTCCTTTTTGTAAAATGCACTGTAAAATTACAAAATGCAAGTTATTAACTATCAGGTTATCAATCCCACTGTAAAGAGAAAAAAAGATCTTTAGCTTTATAAATCTAGTGGACTTTTGCCACTAGATAATTTAGCACCCTGTAAACAAGGCTCCATATTATGAAGTATATAAACAAGTAAGATAAGGAAGTCTCCTTCTCTAACTTGTACATACCATTGTTTTTTGAAGTCTGAGTTAAATTCTAATTCCTCTAAAGAGTTAGACTAGGTTATACAAAGACTAGCACTTTCAGGGAGCAAACCATAATATTAATAAAAAAAAATCAGCTAGGCAATTATTCTTTCATACTATCTTTCTGAATCCTCCATTACTTATACTTCATATACTTCATATATGAAGTATATACTTCAGTGCATATACTTCAGAGAGCAATAATATAGTAAGTAGCAGTACAGAATAAGGCTATCGAGAGAGCTGCCAAAAAACAAAAAGAGAAACAAAAGCAGCCTGGAAGCAATCAAACTCTAAGACTTGTGAGAACTATGGTGGTTATCTTTGGGAGGTGGGAGGGTAGGGATACAGAACTTTGGTGGTGGGGGAGGTGTGAAACCATACACTGTAATCTTATAATATATTGTTGATAAAATAAAAAAATAGTCAATCTCTATTTCCACCCTCTTTCTTTTTTATTTTTATTGATTTAATAATTATCAACAAGACCATAGGATAAGACGGGTACAATTCCACATAATTCCCACCACCAGAACTCTGTATCCCATCCCCTCCATTGGAAGCTTTCCTATTCTTTATCCCTCTAAGAGAATGGATTCAGGATCAACATGGGGTGCAGAAGGTGGAAGAGCTGGATTCTGTAATTGCTTTCCCTAGACATGGGCATTGGCAGGTTAAGCCATACTCCCAACCCATTTCTATCTTTCCCTAGTGGGACAGGGCTCTGGAGAGGTGGGGTTCCAGGACATATTTGTGAGGTCGTTTGCCCAGGGAAGTCAGGTTGGCATCATGGAAGCGTCTGCAACTTGGTGGCTGAAAAGCATTAAAAAATAAAGCAAAACAAATTGTTTAATAATCAGGAAGCTAAAGGCAAGAATATAGCAGATGAGATTTGGGGTCTCCATTTTGGAAAAAGTGAGTAGGTCTATTTTAGGTATATTCCAAGAGGCCCATGACTTTACTAATTTTTGTTTGAGCCTGACAGATAACATGTAGGTGAGCTAAAGTTATTGTCTGGGGAGATGGTGTCATAGTTGGAAAAAGGACTAGAAAGCTGTATCAGGCAGAGAGTAGCTCCCAAATATGGGAAAATCATATAAATATTGTTATCTGTAAATCTCATTGATTGATCTGGTGCTCATACTCAGCACAGGAGCCCATGTAACTTCAGTACCCCTGTAGGTCTGAGCTTGCATCCTGTGCTCATAGTTAGGAACATTAATGCTACTTATTCTTGGAAAATGTTTCATGACTTTGGAAATCTTATCAGAGATTTCCTGGTTTCCTAAAAGGAGGTGAGCTATCTACTAATACTACGGCAAATGAAGCAGGCAGGAAAAATGTAGGGCTGTACTACATAATACTGGAAGTTCTTGCCAGTTGCAATCAGGTAAGAGATATTAAAGAAACCCAAATTGGGAAGGAGGAAGTTAAAACTGTTAGCGTTTGCAGATGAACTGACAGTATATATACCTAGAGAACCCTAAAGGCTCCACCAAAAAAACTAATAGAAACCATCACACCTATGGACATCTAATCTTTGATAAGGGGGCCCAAAGTATTAAATGGAAGGAGGAGGCTCTCTTCAATAAATGGTGCTGGGAAAACTGGGTTGAAACATGCAGAAGAATGAAACTGAACCACTTTATCTCACCAGAAACAAAAATCAACTCCAAATGGATCAAGGACCTGGATGTTAGACCAGAAACTATCAAATACTTAGAGGAAAACATTGGTGGAACACTTTCCCACCTAAACCTCAAGGACATCTTTGATGAAACAAACCCAATTGCAAGGAAGACTAAAGCAGAAACAAAACAGTAGGACTACATCAAATTGAAAAGCTTCTGCACAGCCAAAGAAACTGTCACACAAACAAAGAGACCCCTCACAGAATGGGAGAAGATCTTCAAATGCTATAATCAGTCTTCAAAGAGACTAATAACCAAAAGATACAAAGAGCTCAGAAAACTTAGCAACAAAAAAGCAAATGACCCCATTCAAAAAATGTGCAGAGGATATGAACAAAACATTCACTACATAGGAGATCCAAAAGGCTAATAAACATATGAAAAATTGCTCCAGGTCACTGATTGTCAGAGAAATGCAAATAAAGACAACATTGAGAGACCGCCTCACCCCTGTGAGAATGGCATACATCAAAAAGGACAGCAGCATCAAATGCTGGAGAGGCTGTGAGGACAGAGGAACCCTTCTGCACTGCTGGTGGGAATGTAAATTGGTCCAGCCTCTGTGGAGAGCAGTCTGGAGAACTCTCACAAGGCTAGACATAGACCTTCCATATGACCCAGTAATTCCTCTCCTGGGGATCTACCCCAAGGACTCCATAACACCCAACCAAAAAGAGGTGTGTACTCCTATGTTCATAGCAGCACAATTCATAATAGCTAAGTTTTCTGAGCTCTTTGTATCTTTTGGTTATTAGTCTCTTTGAAGACTGATTATAGCATTTGAAGATCTTCTCCCATTCTGTGAGGGGTCTCTTTGTTTGTGTGACAGTTTCTTTGGCTGTGCAGAAGCTTTTCAAAACCTAGATATAGACCAGGTCCCCTAAGATAGAGCATATGTTCACATGTATCCATAAATTAGGGCAAAATATATACCTGAAAGCAAAAATACACAATAGTCTTTAGTGAGTCAGTATCAAGTTCATAATGAAATAGTGTCCACTTAGACTTAGATACTCTCCTCACCTACTTCCTGTTACAGTTCTCTCACTCACTCCAAAGCTAACCTTAGCAAAGCAAGGACTGCAAAAGCTGAATAAGGGCAAGAGATTGCCGTACTTTAATGATGACTAATCGGGGAGTCCTGAGACTCCCAAACAGACTTATGGGCCTAGACCTCAAATAAATCCCTCTCTCCATTGCTACTGGTCATCTCTATCAGGAACAACAAAATATACCCCTCTGTTGCCCCCCATAGGACCTTTTCCTCAACATGGATCTACAATGGTAGAGAATGTTCTATCCTCTGAAGGGAGGCTGGAGAATATACTCTGTGCTACACCTGAGGAAGATGGGTTGATACTGGGACAGCATGGAATGTTCCTATTGATAACCCCAGAATGTGGGCTCAAATCTAGAGGGATGTAGAGGTCACATAGGCTCCTAAGCTAATTATGGGCCCCAGATCTCATCAAATTGATGGGGTTTACAGTCAAGAATATTTATACCCCTTTCCCATATTAGGGAGCTACTCTCTTTCCCGATCCAGCTTTCTGGTCCTTTTCCCAGCCATGACATCATCTCCCCAGACTATAATTAGGATTCACCTGCATATCAGATTTCAGGCTCAGGCAAAAAACAAAACAAAACAAAACAAAACAAAACAAAAACACTAGTATAGCTACAGACCCTTTGAAATATAACTAAAATATGCCTACTAGCTATCTACAAAATGGAGGACCCCCCAACACTTCATCTACACCATCCCAGGATTTAGGTCCATGATTGTTCAACAATTTGTTTGGCTTTGTATATTAACTCTCTTTTCAACCACCAGGTTCCAGATGCTAGCAGGACTCAACCAGACTTCCCTGGACAGACAACCCCACCAATGCGCCTTGGAGCTCTGCTTCCCCAGAGCCCTTCCCCACTGGGGAAAGAGAGAGACAGGCTGGCAGTATGGATTGACCTGTCAATGCCCATGTTCAGCGGGGAATCAACTACAGAAGCCAGACCTTCAACCTTCTGCATTCCACAATGATCTTGGGTCCATACTCCCAGAGGGTTAAAGAATAGGAAAGCTATCAGTGAAGGGGTTGGTATAAGGAGGTCTGATGGTGGGAACTGTGTGAAGCTGTACCCCTCTTATCCTATGGTTTTGTCAATGTTTCCTTTTTATACATAAAAAATTAAACAAACAAACAAAAGAAATCATCAGTAAATTCAGTAAAGTAGCAAGATACAAAAGCAGTATGCATGAATCTGTGGCATTTCTATACACAACTGCTGCATCAGAAAGAAAGGTAATAAAGGCAGCACTGAACCTGAAAAATACATAATATATTGGAGTGAATCTAATAAGGGAGATGGATGACCCCTATCGTGAAAACTATAGGACATCATTTAAAAACAAAAAGGTGACCCGCAAAGAAATGGAATATTGCCCATTGTTCATGAATTGGAATAATAAATATTAACAAGTCGTCAATCAAAAAATTGGGAAAAAAACTTGTGCTTAGTGTCACCTGTGTGCCTGTTTTGCTCCATCCATGTGCTGTCATTGCCTTTATGGTACCTTGTGGTTCTTACAGTAACATGATATAATAAATGTCATTTCATGTTATAATCTTTATGTTTTTCACTCCCTGGAAGGTTTTAAAATTTTCTCTTAGTCCTTCAGCTCCCATAATTTTCTGACTAATAGGGATTGATATGAATATTTGCTTTTGAAATGATATGGATCTTTACTCATACTGGGAATTTTGTGAGTCTATTTCAATAGAAAAACAATTTTTACAATTCTGACAACCTTAAAAACTAAATATTTAATATTTCTTACTTTACTATTTTATATTTTTTTAATTTCTGAATATTCCACTAAAATTACGTTGGACTCCTAACTTTCTCCTCTTTTATGATTAATCCTGTTCTATTTTCTAATGTTCTGATCCTTCCCCTATTTTCATCTCTGGAACAGTCATGTTTTACTTAAATTATTTTTATCCTACATATTAAAACATAAATTTCTACATTTTTTACAATGTCTAAGATTTGTTTCTGTTCAATAAATGTTGTTATATAACCTTCTTGTTTTGCAAATGCTAAGTAGTTTTAGTTATGTTTCATGTATTTACCTATTTATTTTGCTACACCAGGACCTTGTGTAATTCCATATGTCCATGGCCTTTTTCAGTTTTTTTCTATTCTACATAAACATAAAGACTAGGGAGAGATACCACAGCCCCACTCCACTGTCCATGGAGTTTCCTTGCCCATTGTTGTGGTACCAGGGTCTCATGCCTGATAAGGCAAGTACCCCTACGGGATGAGCTGTTCTTCAGACTCTGTTTTATTATTTGAAATTTTCTTCTGTTACATTCAATACCTCTCTTTTGTCTACAATTCTCTCTCCCTATCTCTTTTTTTTCTTGAGTATTGTAGATCTTTTGTGTATTTAGTGTTACTGTTAGTGGTATACTCAAGTTTAAGGTTCCAAAGCAGGTGCTAAATAACTGGAGTAGAGGGCTTTATTCTAAGATCACTAGCAGAGTTGTTATAGGAACCCCAGTTGCCTTTATTTATAGGTCTTTTTTGCTAGGTCAGTTTTCCTAGGAATGAATGCTCTTATTTCATGTCTGAAGGTTATAAATTCATGCCAGCATTCTGGGACTGAGAGGGAGAAAAGTGTTGAAGAGAGTTTACTTTTTTTTTTTTTTTAATTTCACATGATATAGTCTGCTGTTTTTAGTATGATTTCCCATTTTAGGTATAGCAAGGTGAGGGTAGAGTCTCTCTAGTTCAACCTGATAAGCAAACCTTTTATTTTCTCCTTTATTTGGGGGAGAAGTGTCCATCTGGCTGTGCAGTCTAAGGGAAGAGGATGTATGAGGAAAACTTCTTACACAGATTTTCAAATGAACTTCTGACTTTTGACCTCACCTGAACCTCCCACTTCCAGAAGTAACTGATACTACAATTACAGAGGGAAACTTTCTGCGGTTTTGTAATGTGCCACTGCTTATTTCTGGACATTTCTATTTACATATTTCTAATTTTCTGTTTGTTTGGTTTGTTCCTAGCTGCCTAACTTAGTAACCACTCATCCATCTGATCTCTAACCTTGAAAATGGTATCATTTCTTTCCCTGTTCTATTGAAACTTAACAGCTATGTGTATTTAATGCTTTTAATGTACACTCAGTGAGATTTCTTGAGAGAAACAGGAAATACTTGTGTTCAGGTTACATCTTACCAGGAAAGCAGCTGGTCAACATTTAAGAATTTAAAGGCAGCTATTATTTTAATATGGTGTTTTATTCACTGGGATTGAATAAAACAGAGACCAAAACAGCACCATTGCTATGCAAACAGTTGGTGTTTGGCTTTCTGTCCATATTTAGAATCAAATCCCTGCAGAGTGGTGGCAACATTATAGTATAAAACTGTTGTTCTGAATATATTGGCTTGACTACTATAGAACGAGTACAAAAAAAAAATAACAGAATATTTGAATAACTATTGAATGCATGGTACTAATTTAGGCCTGGGTATTTTATTCATTTGATGCAAGGATTAGAAATCTAATTTGAGACATCAATGTAACATTCAAATTGTACTTAGAAAAAAATCCCTCAAGTATGTGAACATATTTTAAATATCCCTTATTCATACTTCCTAGACTTCAGGAAATTATCATCATGTTTCATAGCCAGCCACAAGGAGTGATCTATATATTTCAAAAATGCATGCTGGTTAAGGAAACCTGATACTAACTTGAAATAATGTTTTTGTCTATTTGGCTTTATGTAGTTGGAAATACATATTGTATTTTTAAAAAAATGAAATAAACCCCAGAGAGTTTAGTAACATGTTCTTCACATGTCATTATTAGTAACTTACAAAGCCTCGACGTAAATAACTGCTTTATTAGCTTCCATCATTATTAATGAGGATTAATTTAGCCTCAGTAGTGGGTATTCTACTACTCACATACTTAGATAATTTTGTCACCACTTTTTTTTTTTTTTTTAAACCAGAGCACTGTTCAGCACTGGCATGAAGAGTCTGTTTGCATAACCATGATGCTATCTACCCTCCGCCCTCATACTTAGATGACTTTATAATCAACATCAGGTAGCCAGGGAAATAATGAGAAAAGAAGAATGTATGGGAAATTCACTTTTGAGAGAAGGAAATTAATAGGATAAGTTATAAAACTCCTCTAAGGAGATTTCAGAAATTTTTGACATTTTTTAGACTATCCAAACACATGGAGCATTTTAAAGTAAGGAATGTGTAGAGTAATTAAATGAAAGTTATTTCTGGAATGCAGGTTTGCATGAAGGAGCCATGAGTAAGAAAAGGGAATGAGGGTAAACTACACATAGTTAAAGGTGAAGAGGCATATGGAGAGAGTTGAGTGAGTTGGAGAAGGGTAGAGACACCCAATTCTTGAGCATTATATATGTACAGTGAGATTTTAATGAATGGCAGTTGAGGTTGAAGCAAAGAAACTGAGTGCTGTAGGATTTCGAGCCAATTAAACATTTACAAAACTTTGATCCACGTGGTCCAGTCTTTAAGCAGGATCATATTTACAAAAGTAGAATACAATTGATAATATAAATTTTAATGTTTTTTAATTTTTTAAAAAAATTGACTAGTGATTTAATATTTGATTTACAAAATTATAAGATAACAGAGGCATAATTCTGCACCATTCTATCACCAGAGTTCTGTATCCCATTCTCTCCATTGGAAGCTATAGTAATTCTCTCAAGGTTGCAGATATGAGTTGACTATTATTTCTATATCTGTATCTATACATCTCCATTTTTTTCTATGGTCCTGCCTTCTTTTCTTTTCTAAGTCACACACCTATTACTACTACTTCTGATGTCTTTCCTTTTTTCCTCTTCTTTCTCCAAGTCCTGATGGATTTGGAGTTCAGAGCCCTCTGGTCATCTTCCCCTATCATTTCTCCCCCTCTGGGAGTATGGACCAAGATTCTTTTTGGGGTGAAGAAAGTGGAAGTTCTTCAGGTTTCTCTGCTGGACATGGGAATTGGCAGATTGATCAATACCCCCAGCTTGTTTCTATCTTTTCCTAGTGGGGTAGGGATCTGCCCAGGGAAACCATGGAATGCAAGCTCAGACCTACAAGGATGCAGAAGTTACAAAGGCTCATGTGCAGAACTTGGGCCCCAGATAAGATCAATGGGGTTTACAGTTAATGGTATTTATATACTTTTCCCATATTTAGGAGCTACTCTTTTCCCTGATTCAGCTTTCTAGTCCTATTTCCACCTCTGACACCATCTCCACAGTCAATACCTTTAGCCCACCTGCAGGTTAACTGTTGAGCTCAGGCAAAAATCAGTAAGGTCAAAGGCCCCTTGGAATAAGCCTAAAATAGACCTATGACCTTTTTTTCCAAAATGGAGACCCCAAATCTCATCTAATATATTCTTACCTCTAGGCTACTGATTATTTACTTATTTTTTATAAGGTTCTTTGTTTTTTAAAAAATTTTTCAATTTATTTATTCATGAAAAAGGGGAGAGAGAGACAGAACCAGACATGTGCTGCTGGGGACTGAATTCAGGACCTTATGATTAAGAATCCAATGCTTTATCCACTGTGCCACCTCCTAACCACAGGTTTCTGATTATTAAACAATTTTTTCTGCTTTGTATTTTAATGCACTTTCAGCCATCAAGTTGCAGATGCTACCATGATGTCAGCCGGACTTCACTGGGTAGACAACTTCACAAATGTGTCCTAGAACCCCACCTCTCCAGAGCCCTGCCCCACTTGGGAAAGATAGAGACAGGCTGGGAGTATGGATCAGCCAGCCAATGCCATGTTCATTGGGGAAGCAATTACAGAAGCCAGACCTTCCACCTTCTGCACTGCATAATGATCGTGGGTCCATACTCCCAAAGAGATAAAGAATAGGGAAGCCATGAAGGGAGGGGATTGGATACGAAGTTCTGGAAGTGGGAATTGTACGAAATTGCACTACTCTTATTCTATGATCTTTATTAAATCAATAAGTAAATTAAAAAAGAAAAAAGATGGAATCATGATAATATCTGTGTAACTTTTAAACTATTTCTCAAAAATATTTTAGGGAGCCCAAGTATGTGACTCAAAGCATTTCTTATTAAAATTATTTTCTAATAGTGATACTCAGCTCCTAATGGTCATGCATGCAGGTCTATAAACTAATCTGTCTTCATTAAGTAAATTGTCTAACAAGTAAGAATAAAATCAGATCTACATTTGGATAATACTAGTAGGTTTTAAAAAAGGTTTTGGTCTAGTAGATTCTAGCTTTGTATTAAAAAGACCACTTTTATGAAACGAATCCAATTACAAGGAAGACTAAGGCAAGTATAAACCTATGGGACTACATCAAATTAAAAAGCTTCTTCACAGCAAAAGAAACCACTACCCAAATCAAGAGACCCCTCACAGAATGGGAGAAGATCTTTACATGCCATACATCAGATAAGAGTTTAATAACCAACATATATAAAGAGCTTACCAGACTCAACAACAAGACAACAAATAACCCCATCCAAAAATGGGGGGAGGAATTGGACAGAATATTCACCACAGAAGAGATCCAAAAGGCCGAGAAACACATGAAAAAATGCTCCAAGTCTCTGATTGTCAGAGAAATGCAAATCAAGACAACAATGAGATATCACTTCACTCCTGTGAGAATGTCACACATCAGAAAAGGTAACAGCAGCAAATGCTGGAGAGGGTGTGGGGTCAAAGGAACCCTCCTGCACTGCTGGTGGGAATGTCAATTGGTCCAACCTCTGTGGAGAACAGTCTGGAGAACTCTCAGAAGGCTAGAAATGGACCTACCCTATGACCCTGCAATTCCCCTCCTGGGGATATATCCTAAGGAACCCAACACATCCATCCAAAAAGATCTGTGTACACATATGTTCTTGGCAGCACAATTTGTAATAGCCAAAACCTGGAAGCAACCCAGGTGTCCAACAACAGATGAGTGGCTGAGCAAGTTGTGGTCTATATACACAATGGAATACTACTCAGCTGTAAAAAATGGTGACTTCACCGTTTTCAGCCGATCTTGGAAGGACCTTGAAAAAATCATGTTGAGTGAAATAAGTCAGAAACAGAAGGATGAATATGGGATGATCTCACTCTCAGGCCGAAGTTGAAAAACAAGATTAGAAAAGAAAACACAAGTCGAACCTGAAATAGAATTGGAGTATTACACCAAAGTAAAAGACTCTGGGGTGGGTGGGTGGGTGGGGAGAATACAGGTCCATGAAAAATGATGAATGAAATAGTGGGGGTTGTATTGTTAAATGGGAATCTGGGGAATGTTATGCATGTAAAAAAAAAAAAAAAAGAAGTAGAAACTCAAAGCAGAAATTGACTGAGTTTGGAGTATGGCAAAAAAAAAAAAAAAAAAAAAAGACCACTTTTTTGCTAGGGAATACACTCAGGACCTCAGACATGTGTAATATCATCTCAGACTTGTCTTTCTGGGCTGATTTCCTCCAAGTATTTTTAGAGACATAGGAGAAAGGAGAGTGAAAAGAGACAAAGAGGGGCAACAACAGGGCCAGGTAGTGAAGGACCCAGCTAAGCACATATAGTACTAAGTGCAAGGATTTGGGTTTGAGCCTTCACACCCCCCTTACAGGGGGGCCGCTTCACAAGTTGCAAAACAGGTGTCTTTCTCTCTCCTCTATTTCCCCATCTCTCTTAATTTCTCTCTATCCTATCTAATTTAAAAAATGGAAAAAATGGTGACCAGGTGGTAGTGCAGCAGGTTAAACACACATGGCACAAAGCACAAGAAGCAGAGTAAGAATCCAAGTTTGAGCCCCTGGCTCCCTACCTGCAGGGGGTTGCTTCACAAAGCAGTGAAGCAGTTCTGTAGGTGTGTGTCTTTCTCTCCTCCTCTGTCTTCCTCTCCTCTCTCGATTTCTCTCTGTTCTACCCAACAACTACAACAACAATAACAACAAGGACAACAAAATGAAAAATATGGTCTCTAGGAGCAATGGATCTGTAGTGCTGGCACCAAGCCTCAACAATAACCCTGGAGGGGAAAAGAAAAAAAGGAGACATGATACTACTTTATATTCTTGGAGTCCCTCTGGTGGAGTCCCTCAGGTGTTATCCATGATGCTTCTATGTGGTGCTGAGGTTCTAAATGGGACCTTGCACATATGACAACGTATGCACACTACCAGGTGAGCTATCTCCTAGATCTTGCTTGAAAAAAAATTTTTTTTGGAAGATAGAGGTGGGGACATGGGATTAGAGAGAAGAGAGACACCTTAGCACTGCTCCACTATTTATAGAGCTTAAAATCCATGGTGCTCTCATATGTTGCCAGATCTGGAAGGTAGGGTCTTGTACATGGTAAGGTGCAAAGTCTCTGTGTAAGCTATCCTCCAGCTCTATGCCAGACATTCTTTTCTTATTTACTTATTTATTTATTTAATAAAAAGGAAACATTGACAAAACCATAGGATAAGAGGGGGTACAACTCCACACAATTCCCACCACCAGAACTCTGTATCCCATCCCCTCCCCTGATAGCTTTCGTATTCTTTATCCCTCTGGGAGTATGGACCCAAGGTCATTGTGGGATGCAGAAGGTTGAAGGTCTGGTTTCTGTAATTGCTTCCCCGCTGAATATGGGCATTGACCGGCCGTTCCATACTCCCACAGACACCCTTTTCTTAATATCTGATGATTAATTTAGGAAAACTACCCATGGTTTCTAGCCTTCCTGAAAATAGTTCAGAATTCCATTAGTTATCACTGCATATTCTGTATCTTTGTACTAGAAGCTTTACTTGAATGATTACTGAGATAGCCTTAAGTCCTTCTCCATCAATTATTATCTCTCCAGATAGAGACTAAAGATGAGAAATTATTTTTGAAGGAGCTCTAAGTCTTTGTTATCTATATCAGGGCAATAGGAAATATTATGATATTGATATTATTATGTTAATAATAAGATATTATTATGATATTAATCAATATTAATATCATAGTCTCTCATGATGAGAGATTCAAATCTGTATTAAAAGCAAATTACTGGGTGGTAGCATAGCAGGTTAAGTGCACAGGGCACAAAGCACAAGGACCGGCTTAAGGATCCCGGTTCGAGCCCCCTGGCTTCCCACCTGCAGAGGGCACGTTTCACAAGCGGTAAATCAGGTCTGCAAGTGTCTATCTTTCTCTCCCCCTCTATGTCTTCCCTTCCTCTCTCGATTTCTCTCTGTCCTACCCAACAACGATGATAGCAACAACAACAACAAAAACAATAATAAACAACAAGGACAACAAAAGGGAAAAAAATAGCCTCCAGGAGAAGTGGATTTATAGTGCAGGCACCGGGCCCCCAAAATAACCCTAGAGGTAAAAAAAAAAAAAAAGGAAATTACTTGGAAAAATTCTTGTAAAATATATTCATTAGAAATTAATAAGGTTGGTGGTACAACTGATTGATTGGATTGCACCTATTACAATGCATAAGGAACTGGGTTCAAGCTAAAGGTTCCCACCTGCAGAGGGAAAGCTTCATAAGCAGTAAAGCAATGGTATAGGGGTTTCTCTTTCTTTATCTCCCTCTCTCCTCCTTCTCCCTTGATTTATCTACCTCTAGACAATAAATAAACAAGTAAATAAATAAACTTTAAAAAACTAGCTAAATGATTTAATCATTTAACCTAAACAAAATTTATCCCTAAGTTATCATTGGTAGAAAAAGGTATTTATCCTGATGGACTAAAGGACAGAATCACTTCATTTTTACATTAATTTTTTCTAAATCCAATTCCACAAAGTCATATATGATTGAAATACATACTTTGATGGAAATTCCACAACAAAACTTACCCTATTCTTTAATTTTCCACTATTTCCCTATTTTCAACATTTCTCTATTTTCTTATGTGGTTTAGCTTTTGGTTGTTGATTTATGTGAGTTCTCTCTGTGTCTTGGTTATTAGCCTTTTGTCCAATGTATGAAGATACCTTAGTAGAATAACTATTTTAAGGCTGTGCTTCTCAACTTTAAGCAGGGACCAGTATCTCTTATAGGACCTATAATAGCATAGAGTGTTGGAATTCACCCCTAGAAATTTTGATTTGGTAGGTTTGTGACTAGGACCATCAGAATTATTTGGTAACATTTTTAGGTGATGCCAATACTAACTTTGAGACCACACATTAAACTGACTATTCTCTCTCTTTTTTCTTTTTTTAAACTAAATTAATTTTAAAAGATATTTTATATATTTATCATTGCATATATAGAGAGAGAAATTGAAAGAGGAGAGGGAAATAGAGGGGGGAAAGTGAGACACCTGCAGCCCTGCAATTTTGATCCCAGGTATAAAATCCATTTAGCATAGAATCTTAAAAAAAAAATCTTTCTTGGGTGGGGGTAGATAGCACAATGGTTATGCAAAGAAACTCTAATGCCTGAGGCTCCGAAGTCCCAGGCTCAGCCCCCCGCACCACCATAAGCCAGAGCTGAGCAGTGCTCTGGTGTTTCTCACTGTGTCTTTCTCTCTCTACATCTCTCTAAATAATATAAATAAATAAAATACTTTAAAAATATTAAAAAAAAACTTTCTCCAAATATAATGTATTATGTGTTTTGAATGTTTGTTTGTAATGACTCTTTTTAAGATGAAATAAAAGGAGTAAATATACAAATGATATGCCAAATTTTGTTTTAAGTCCCATGAGAGAATTAAAAAATTAAGATTAGTATTAGAAAACTGTTAGGAATAAAAGCTTAAATAACATCATATGATATAAGTAATTCAAGACAACAATAGAAAAAAAGATAAAGGGCCAATAAAAAACACAAGTTAGAAACTAAAGTTCCTTTGGAAATCAGTAGTTCGTTCATCTACTTGACAGAAGACCAAGATGTTTGAAAAATGGTAAAGGAGACAAACCTAGAAAGATAAATAGAGTTAAAATTATTTTGGAACTTATATGCCAGGCTGAAGTTTTTATAACTTGATTTTGTAGAGAAATCTTTAAATATTTTAATTCAGGGTCAAGTACAGAAATGACAAAATCAGAGCAGCACTTGGGGGAAGTTAATCTTTCAATTATTTTAAAACTAAAAGCAAAATTTCAGATAATGCTGTGGAATTAAGGGCTACCACAATTTTTCAGAATGTTTAAATCACTCTGTGGAAATGGCATAGTGTCAGTCACACCATCCAAAATTTGGTTCTGGTGTATACACTGGTGATGTGTGTGTGTGTACACACACACACACAGACAGACACACAGACACACACCCCACACACTAAAAAAAAGTATGAAAAATGTACTTCTCTATGAGACTTTCTAGAGGGAGCTGATTGGTTAGGATTTTTATGATGAGTGGAATACAGGGCTAGAGGGAGTAATTGCAGTCACATCTGCCATGTTGTCCCCTCAGGCTACTGCTAATTCCCGCGAGAGTTGGGACATTCTCGGAGTGCCTGTTCAGCCATGTTGTGCCCTCAGGGCATTGTCTAGATCCCCCCATATCTGGAGAGCTTTGGTCACTCCTCCCCCCTCCCATTCTCACGAGAGTTATCATCCTATCCTGGAGTGCTATGGTTACTCCTCCCCCTTCCCATTCTAGCGAAAGCTACTCCTATAAAAACCCTTCATTTTCTGCACCTCACTCTCTTGCCAGCGCTTCACTCCAGTGTTCAGACGCAGGAAAGGTTACTGCATGAGGCGGCCATTTTCGCTACCTCCACGTGGCCCAACCTGCCTCTCTAGCACCCAACTCTGAGGTGCCAGCGTAAATATAGATTTGCGTTTCCTCTTCGCTCCGGACCTCCTCTCTCTCATCTCCGCAGTCCGCGCTCAACAACATCTGGCACAACAACAAGTAATATTTTGAATGGACAGGAATTTGTGTAGCTTGAACTTCCTGTTGCTTCCCCAAAAAGAAGTACCCAGGGGAATTGGGTGGTAGTGCAGTGGGTAAAGCACAGGTGGCGCAAAGCACAGGACAGGTATAAGGATCCTGATTCGAGCCCCCAGCTCCCCACCTAAAGGGGAGTCGCTTCACAAATGGTGAAGCATGTCTGTAGGTGTCTATCTTTCTCTCTGGACTCTGTCTTCCACTCCTCTCTCCATTTCTCTCTGTCCTATCTAACAATAACTACAACAGTAAAACAATAAGGGCAACAAAAGGGAATAAATATTTTTTTAAAATCTTAAAAAAAAAAGTACCCAGGATTTCTCAGATTGTTCTGATATGTGACAAAAGAGAAAGGAAGCTGTCATTAATCAAACATAAAAACCAAAGTCAAAGATGGGGTCATGGTGCACCCAGATATAGCATAGACATTACCATGTGCTTGAACCCCAGTTCAACTGGCCCCCACCCAACTGCAGGAGGGAAATTTAAGGAGTGGTGAAGCGTTACTGTGGATCTCTCTCTTTCTCCTTCTCTATCTCACCTTGCCTCTCAATTCCTCTCCTATCAAGTAAAAGAAAAGGGAAAAGGGCGGGGTAGATAGCATAATGGTTATGCAAAGTAAATCTCGTGCCTGAGCCTCCAAAGTCCCTGGTTCAATCCCCTGCACTACCATAAACCAGAGCTGAGCAGTGCTCTGGTAAAAAATAAATAAATAAACAAGTAAATAAAAATAAAAGGGAAAATAAGAAAAATATAAACTTAAAATCTATTTCCCAGACTTAGGGATGAAGTACTAAATGAGGTTGTTGATATTATAAATGAACTGGAAACCATTATCTGGTAGAACCTGTATTGTGAGAAACAACTCTCAGGGAAAAATGGGTTTTCATGAGCATGTGGTGCTATAATAGTCAAAGAAGAGCTTTCTGGGGCTTTGAAATAAATATCTCAGTAGCTCTTGATCTTTTGTTCATTGCATTCAAAACATATGTAATACATTGTGTTTTGGAGACATGTTTTTTTAAAAGATTCAATGCTAAATGGAGATTATACCTACCTGTGATCAAAATCGCAGATTCTATTGCTCAATAAGTCAGTCAGTGTTGTTTTAATCCCCAGTTGTAAACTGTCAATTTAGACATGCAGTAAGAATTACCTATTAAGCTTGCTTAAAACATTCATTTTTGCTGCTGGGGAGACAGCATAATGGTTATGCAAAAGACCATGCCTGAGGCTCTGAGGTCTCATGTTCACTCTCCAACTCTGCCTTAAGCCTGAGTTAAGCAATGCCCTGGTCTCTGAACTTTCCCATTTCTCATTAAAATAAAATGAAATATTAATGCTTGCCCTCCACTCCAGGAATTCTGGATGGAAAAGTCTTGGCTGGATCTTAGGAATATGCTTTATGACATATGTCCAATGCAAAGGTTTACACGGATAACTTAAGAAACACCACTTCATCATATACTTAGAACTGCACCAGGAATTCTGAAAGCTCCAGGCAAAGTCTAACAAATCATGATCAACAAAATACTTGACTGCTTTTGCCCACCTTTTTTCTTGCTTAACCAGTCTTTTACCTTGCAGCTTGAAGTAGCAAAGATAAAAGCCTAAACTAAAGTTATGTTTAGTCTATATATCAGAATTTAGCAGTACCCGAGTGCTTGCTTTAAGAAAGGGTTTTACATGTTATTTTTTAAATCTAAATTAACTTTCACAAAGCCAAATTATTAGAAAATGACTGTGTAGGAAGTTGGGGTTCAGTATGATTAAGTGACAGTGAAAGTATTACAGCCACTGAGTGGGAAAATCAAGTTTCAAGTGTAGTTTCGAAATCAAACTTGAATTATTAACCATGATAATATTTACTGTCAGGAGGTCATTGCTACCTTTGCAGTCTCACTTGAGTGATGATGGGGGAGGGGAGTCCTGTGGCATTCAGAGCAGGGGGAGGGAGGGATTAGGCAGTTGCCTGCTTTGTGTTTATCTATATTGAAGGTAAAATAACAGAACTTGGTCTGATGCCATAAGGGTCTCTGATGCCATAAAGGATCTCTGTCTCTCAGGATGGGACTATCCTTGTCAGCTGCTATCTTACCCCTTCCATGGGCTTCCAGAGGACTCAGGTCTTTTAGGTTACTTCTCTGTAAGCACAAAGTGTCTGGTTTCGATCAGCACTTAAAAAAAAAAAAATTATAAAATGGAAATATTGACAAGACTATAGGATAAGAGGGGTACATTTCGACACAATGCCCACCACCAGAGCTCTGTCCCCTCCCTTGATAGCTTCCCTATTCTTTATCCTTCTGGAAGCATGGACCCAGGGTCATTATCAGTACTTTTTGAAGCAAGCATTTTCAAGGGGTTGAGAGGAACTAAGGTGAGTGGGTAGAACGACTGAGACGAAGGATGAAGGAACACTATCCTGGGTAGGCACACAAGACCCAGATTATACAGGGCTTTGAGGCCAGAGTTAGAAATTTGAGTTTTATCCTAAGTATGGTGAGACACAATGGACCGTTTCGGACAGGAGAGTTAGTGATCTGGTTATGTTTTTAACATAACATTTTTAGTTGCTATGTTCACAATTTTTGTATGGGGAAGAGGTGAGTGATGAATTATGCTGTATACTCAGGAGATTGTTGCTATTTCATTATTTTCAGAAGATATATTTATTCTCACAAGTCTTTCTTCTTGATCTTGGTTGTCTTTCTTTTACTCTCCAGTGCTCAGCCGCTCTTCCCCACCCCCCTTTCCCTGCTGCTTCTTTATCCTTTTTTTTTTTTTTAACCAGAGCACTGCTCAGCTCTGGTGCAGAGATTGAACCTGGGGCTTTGGAGCCTCAGGCATGACAGTGTCTTTGCATAACCATTATGATATCTATACCTGGCCCCTGCTGTTTCTTTTTACAACCTTTTACTTGGCTTTTTCTGGATGGTGGCCTACTTCTATCCATGCCTATCAGAGCCTCTTTCTAATACAAAGCAGTTTCACTCCCTTGTTGCTCTATCTTCATAAAAACTTAAACCTGTGCAATTAGTTTAGCAAATGGCTGGACATGTAAGTCAATGTTGTGGCATCTCCTCTCCTATCTCCATTGGTGACAACCACAGATTACTAGTAAAGGGGGAAAAAGACTGGATCCTCTCAACAATGATGTACTACTAACAAGAAACCATAACATTTACAGAGGAACTAAGACATAAAGGTAGCAGATATGGTGTATTGCACCAAAATAAAAGACTCTGGGGTGGGTGGGTGGAGGGTAAAGTACAGGCCCTGGAAAATGATGACAGAAGACCTAGTGGGGGGGTGTATTGTTATGTGTAAAGCTGAGAAATGTTATGCATGTCAAACTGCTATATTTACTGTCCACTGTAAAACATTAATACCCAATAAAGAAATAAAAACAAAAGGGCAGCAGACAGATATTTTTAAATAAAAGTGGTGAGTGGCATATACAAAAGACAAAGCTCCTTATGCAAGCTATATTAATAAGTGATTAACTAGAAGAAACAGCCATAATAAATCAGTACCAGCTGCACTGTTCCAATTTTAGAGACAAATTTGAGTCAAAATATATACTTACTATGCAGAAAACTCACATATTTGTGTAGTTATTATCAATTTTTGAGATATACATGTATCATAACCATTTATTCTATAAGGGTTATTGATCTAATAATTCTTGACTTGGGGACAACTAATCATTCATTCTGCTCAGAAACTTTTCATCTCCTTTTTAAATATAACATCTTATTCCCCCCACATCCATAGATAGCAGGCCTCTGTCATAGGATTGATGAAGGAAGACAAGAACTTAATGGTGCATAGTTTTCTCATGGCTCTCTAAGCAGAACTAATTCTCTCAATCTTTCTCTCTGTCTCTGTCTCTATCTCTGTCTCTGTCTCTGTCTCTCATGGGGGTTCAGAAAATGTGCCAGAAAAGTAACCATGATCATGAACTGACTGTCTGGGACAATAGTTCTGGTGAGAAATGAGAACAATGTTGAGTCACATTGCTACTCTTTCCACTTTTGACTGGCTGGGCCACAAATCAGAGCTTTATAAGAAGAGAAGAGGCATTACATGGCTCCTGTCACCTGAGAAGTCTACAGTCAAGCAGAAGTAGATTCCTGTGTAGCAACAATACCACCCAAACAACACAATGCTGAAGTTATTAATAAAATAATCTGAGTTATTATCTGTAGGGTGTTAGATAAATGTCATTGTATCTAATCTTTTAGCTACTTTTCTATAAGGCATAGAGTTATTAATGCATCTGAGCACTTAATTATGAAATGAACTATAATTAATGAAAACTTTGACTCATTACTTTGAAATTACTGAAATGCAGACCAGAATAAATGCTGATCTTTGTTTATGTAACTGTGTCTTTCATAAACATGAATAGCTTACATGCTTGAGTATATTTATAAGCACTGTAATTTCAGCCCTGCTTTTTGTGAAGAACAAAGGTACATGAAAGGCTTTACAAATAAGAAGTTGTAGTTGAGGCCAGGCGGTGGTACACCTGTTAAGAGATACTTTACAGTGCACAAGGACCCAGGTTCAAGCCCCCAGCCTCCATATGCAGGAGGAAAGCTTCACAAAAGGCAAAGTAGTGGTGCAGAGTCTTCCCCTTCCCTACTGAATTTTCTCTGTCTCTATCAAATAAATAAATAGATAAATAAATAACTAAATGAAGTATTTATAAACATGAAAAAAGATGTAATTACAGAGCTTTTAAAAACTAACTTCAGAATGAAGATACTTTAAATTTTTCTCTGATTAGAAAAATTTTAAATTTTATAAAAAGTGATGATTCAGGCAAGTAAAAGGAGAAATCTGGTAATCAGTTATAATCTATGCTGAAGAGGTCAATCCCATTAACATAAATTTATGGAATAGTCTACATAAATAAATTATGGACTGTTTTTCATTTCAATAAACATAAAATCCTACATACTGTTTATATAATTTATTTTTCCAAACTTAAAGAGCACCATAACCTTTCCATTCATATTCTCCCATATTAACATTTTGCCATACCTACTTCTTTGTTTTTGTTTGTTTTCCTGAAAAAAAAAATATGTAGACACATATTCATTGCATTAATCTTTTTTCTTTTTAACCACTTAAAGGAAAATTGTATACATGATGCTCCATCATCTCTAGATCTTCCAGTATGTATTTATCCCTTCTCAAACAAGGGCATATTTCTGTTTATGCCATAACAACTTCCAAAAAAGGGTTGATATGTCACTACCCTCCAATAGATACACCCCATTTCCATTTTCTCAGTTGTCCCCCAAAATTACTATATCTCCTTTCTGGTTCAGGATTCTGTCCTGAAATGATACTATTTATGCTCCTATTAGGGCATCAAACAATAGACAAAATGATGTAGATGCATCCCACTACAGTGGTATAGACACTAATTAACTTGTGTATTAGGTGATCACCCCATAAGGTAAGATGTCCTAGCCTGAGTCCTAGGAAGATGTAAATATATTTGGATGGAGCCTGAAGGAATCTTGGTAAGTGAGGTAAGCCAGAGAGAGAAGGTTGATCTTACTCATAGACAGAAGCTAAGAAATAGTAACTGAACATAAAGCAGAACTTTGACTGGGTTTGGTGTACTACATCAAAGTAAAGGACTCTCGTGGGTAGGGTGTGGTCTTGGTGTATGATGGTAGAGGAGGATCTTGGGGGGGGTTTAGAGTGTTTTGTATAAAACTGAGAAATTTTACACATGAAACAACAACTGTATTTACTGTTGACTGTAAATCACTAATCCCCCCCTCCAGTATTTTTTTTTTAACAATAGCATAAAAAAGCAAGAGGATTCTGAAGGTGTACTTTAAGTTAAGGTGTAGCTAATGACTTTAAGGTAGGAAAATTGTCCTGGATTTTCTATTTGTGTCTAATGATAGGTCTATGCAATAACACAAGTCCTGTATAAATAAGAGAGAGACTTTACTAAGACTATAAGAACTAGAGAGGCGGCGGTGTGAAGATCCGATCTTCCATTGCTGGATTTGAAATTTGAGAAAAATGTGCTGAGTCAAGGAAAAGATGTGGATAGTCTCAAAAGGCTGAAAAAGCAAAGAAATAAAATTTCCTCTTGAACTTCTAGAAAGGAACACTGCCCACCTGACATCTTGATTTTAGTCCAGTGATATATGTGTGTGTGTGTGTGTGTGTGTGTGTGTGATATATATCACTGATTTTTGGTCAACAGAACTGCTTTATGAAATAAAAATGCTCCATTTATGTTTATCCTGCCTCAAGAAACAGGTTTTAAGAAAGATTATAGAAGGCTTTATGGGAAGGTGTGTTATTCTAAAGTCGAATATATTTTCTCAACAAGCAAATTTTTTAGGATTCAAAATAAATAAATATGTCGTCCCTCCAGTCTACTTTAAAAATTACATTTAGTTTCACTTTGTGTTTTCCCTTTCTGCCTTTGTTTCTTAAGTTCTACCTATAAGTGAGATCATGCAGTATCTGTTTTTCTCTTTCTGGCTTATCTCATTCAACATAATTCCTTCACGTTTCATCTAAGGTGAAGGAAAACAGACATCCATCACAGGCAGATGAGAAAGTGTATCCATGTGTCAACAGCTGTACTATAAACCATCAAACCCCCAATAAAACTACTTTAAGAAATGGATTTCTTTGGGGAGTAGGGCTGTAGCGCAGTGGGTTAAGCGCAGGTGGCCCAAAGCACAAGGACTGGCATAAGGATCCTGGTTCGAGCCCCGGCTCTCCACCTGCAGGGGAGTCGCTTCACAGGTGGTGAAGCAGGTCTGCAGGTGTCTGTCTTTCTCTCCTCCTCTCTGTCTTCCACTCTTCTCTCCATTTCTCTCTGTCCTATCCAACAACAACAATAATAACTACAACAATAAAACAACAAGGGCAACAAAAGGGAATAAATAAATAAAATAAATATTTAAAAAATAAATAAATAAAATAAATGGATTTCTTCATAGAGAGGAGGATGACTGACATAAACGTACTAGTATCTTCATCTTTGTGCTAGGCAAGAGGACAGAGACAGTGGCTTCTCATTCATATTTTAATGTTAGAAGCACCTTCTAGAAGAATCTGAGCAGCAGAAATTCTTATAGGTAAAGTCTTTAAGAAACTGAAGGAACAATCATCACAAGAATGTCAAGAATTTACACAATTAACATTAACCTGTAAGATTAATGCTTGTTCAGAGAATTATAAAATCAAATAAAATTCAGAGCTGGCAAGGACTGTCACAAACCTTTATTTTTTATTTCATTGTATTGTATTGTATTTATTTATTTACTGGATAGAGATAGCCAACACTTGAGGGGGGGAGGGGATGATAGAGAGGAAGAGAGACAGAGACACCTGCAGCACTATTTCATCACTTGTGAATCTTTCCCCCTGAAGGTGGGGACCAGGGACTCGAACTTGGATCCTTGCACATTGTAACATGTGCTCTCAACCAGGTATGCCACCACCTGGCCCAGTCACAAACCTTTAAAATGAAGTGTAACCCATTTATTATTATGGGAACTGACTGAACTTAGTGATTGGCTATTGCACAAAGAGGTTAGTAGAGGATGTACTCTAAGGTAGGACAAAGATTTTTCCCAGAAAGTAATTGTTTCACATTACTACAGAGACAACCCAGGGATAGAACTATAGTATAAAGTGTGTCCACAAATTGGAAAACCTTAAAAGTTAGGTAATGTTAATCATCTAAAGTATTGATTTAAAAAAATCCCCTAAACCATAGTCTAATTTAAAGATCAAAGTATAACACTGCTTAATTTAAACTAACTAAAATTTAGTGTCTGAACTCTTAAGTGATAGCTAGAATTCAGAATGGTTTTGATGTTCATTTGGTTCTTTATGTCTGTAGTAATAGTTGTCTAGTTTATGATGACAAACTCTGCTATCAATTTTCAGCTATGATGAATAGTTTGTGGTATACCTATGTTCCCACTGGGAATTAAAGAGCAAGTTAAAAAAATATATATTTTTAAATTCCTGCTACAGAAGCCAGGAAATAAGGGTCTAAGATAACAGAGAAAAGGGAACAGCCTGGAGGTGAACTGATTTCAGTGTTTGACTTTCCCCTTGAGTATTTGCTGATTCTTTGTCTGTGGCAAAATGTAAGAATCTGAGTGGAGAGCTGCAGCTAAGAGGCATATGGTTAAATAACTAAAATATTGACACATGGGGGGATATAAAAGTAGAGAGGTTATTAAGGGATGAAAAAAAATAGGCATGTAAAATTCACTATCAATCTTAAATAACTGGTAGTTGTGCCTGCTGGGACTCTGGCTAGATTAGATGAGGGTGGAAAGTCAATCTCCTTTTCCCTTGGCTGTCTCAATCCTCAGCTGATGAGTTAAGCCCCAAGGAACTGTAATCTCTGTACTAGAGTGTGCTCTGTTCCTAGACTGGAGTGAGTGAAAGGTTCATTCCCTCCCCCAGTCACCTGCCCCATAGTACAGGTGGTGTGCATGGCCACCACTACATCCTGCCTGCCCTTAGATGGTGTGAAGTCCATGAACTTTATTCTTATCTTTCTTGTACCTAAACTGCAAGAGGTGCTAGAAAGCACTAACTAGTCCTCAGCAAGTGAGGGGTGGGAAGGGGGGAGATGGTTGTGTTCAGAGTCACCAGGAAATGAGAGGGAATGATTGAGCCCATCTTGAGGTGGTGTGTTGAGATGGGAATCTCCATGAAAGGAGGCTTCAAGCCACCATCAAATGCTCCATTTTCTTACAAGATTTTATTTTTAAAACAAAGATTCTGGCTGGACAGTGGTGCACCTGGTTGAGTGCACAAATTACTAAGTGCAATGATGGATCAAGCCCTGGGTCCCCACATATAGTGGGGAAGTTTCATGAGCAGTGAAACAGTGCTGCAGGTCTCTCTCTCTCTCTCTGCTCCCCTCCCCTCCTTATCTCTAAATTTCTCTCAAAAAAAAAAGCCACCAATAGTGGTGGATCTGTCATACAGGCACTGAACAGAGTCTCAGTGATAACACTGGTGACAAACAAAAAATAATGGGTTCATGTCGGGTATTAAGCCAGCTCCCCCTGCTCTACCCAGCATTGCTGATTCTATGGCCTATTTACATAATCACTGTTTTGCCTGAAAGATCCCCACCGATTCCATTCCTTTGATCTATCTTCTTTGAGACCTGCCCTGCCTACAGGGTAACATTAATCCCACCAGTTAAAACCATTGCAACAGTTGCTAAGGAAGTTTATAGCTTCCCAACCCACTTTTGCCTTTCTCGACCCCTTTCCTAGCCATTTACATTTCCGACTTTCCACTTCCAGTTCTATCCTATAAAAGCATTGTCTCTGATCAATAAAGGCTGCATTACCTCGCGCCACGTGTTTGGTTCCAAAGTCATCTATCTCCTGCATTGCTAAGTGAGTAGCAGCCCAGGCTGGCTCCGGTCGAGTTCTCTCCAACCCAGAGAGTACATGCCCAGGAAGCAAGCCCACACTAGCCCTGCATCTGGTGCACCGTGAGGCCTACCTGCCAGCATCACACAAGCGGCAGATGTACAAAGGCACACCGACCCCAGATAAGTATATGGCCGCTTGGCTCTCTGCAGCCTTGTGTTTAACGAAGGCACAGTGGTCCTTTTTCTCCCTCTTCTTATTTTCCTGAGACCCCTCTGTCATGGGCAACCTTCCTTCTTATCAAGAGGATTCCCAAGTCCCCTACTCTTTTTTCACTAGACAGTTTCTCTGTCTCTGGGACATTTTGCTCTGGGCCACACCTTGGTTCCTCTTGACTGCAATTGAGGCTCTCAGGAGTTACGCAGGGACCCCTCCTAAAAGGACCCAGGAAGCTCCCCCTAAAACTCCCCTGGCTCCTCCCATGTTTCTTGTAGAGAGTGCTGATGCTAACTTGGAAAACTGCCCTAGTCTAAGGGACCTTGAGGCTGTAATCCAAGATTTAAAGGAGATGGTCATTCTGCTTTCCCAGAACCATACATGCTTTCTAGAGAAAGCAAATCCTTCCCCAATACTGACACACCCTAAGCCCTCTGCATTTCACCCAGCGGCTTCTGTTTCGGCAGACACATCTCCAGCTGCCACCACCGCTTCTGCAGATTCCCCTTCCATGACTCCTCCCCCCACCACTATGCCGCTACTGGACACAGAATACCTTTGCTATCTTCATGACAGAGCTATTCCTCCAGAGCAAGTCCACACATTCCTCGTAAACGTTACTCCCAATAGACAGAGACCTCATGTGTGGTACCCATATTCCTCTACAGATCTTAAGGAACTTTGCCAAGTCATTAAAGAAGATGCGTCCATGTTCCATGGACCAGATCTATCTTACAAGGCCTTCTCCAGAACCTTAATACCCCCCAAGACTGGAGGGACATAGCTCATGCTATGCTTCCAGGCCCACTCTTCCTTCAATGGGAAGCATTTTTAGAGATGAATGTTTACAGCAATCCTGGAGAAATAGCCTGAATCAGCCCAAGTGGGATTTTGAGGCTCTGTTTGGAATAGGTCATTTGGGAACTGGAATTCAACAGGCAGAGGCCAGGTTTCCACCTGGTTACTTTGACCAGGTGTGCCTCTGTGCCTTGCAGACTTGGGACAGGCTAATGCCTACTACAGGGGAAAATCTTGCCCCTATTCTCTCCCTCTGCCAGGAACCAGATGAGTCATTAGCTAAGTTCATAACTAGAGTGCAATCAGGTTTAAAAAGAAAATTTCTGACCCAGATGCCCGCCAACTTTTATTAAAATCCATAATATGGGATGGAATGATACCAGACTTCCTCCATTGGGTGTGCCTTGTATTAAAAAATGAACATCCAGACCGCTGGATTATAGCAACTCATGAGATTGTATCAAGCTCTTATCAGGCAACCTCTATGGCACAGGCCTTTGCAGCTGCCCTAGATAAACAAAACGGGCCTTGATTTCAGTGTGGTTTCCAAGGATATTGGCATAACAAATGTTCAGAAAATAAACCGCAACCCTACTTCCAGTTGGGGAGCCAGAGGACCCGGATGCTTTGTCCCAGGTGCCAGAGAGGCTATCATCTCAAAAGGGACTGCCATTCTAAAACTCACAGGAATGGCACACCCCTGCCAAATTTAGATGTAAACAGGGATTTAAACTAGGCACAGGGCATCTCTCAACCCTGCTTTCAAGAGGGAGTCAAGCAATAGCCAGCTCAGCACCGCACCTCTGTTCCATAAACAAGAGCCCAGCCCGGAACCCAACCCATCGCTCCGCCAACCACGCCATGTAACAATAGCAGAGCGTAAGCAGGAGGGGGAGTGCACAGCGTGTGGGAGCTCCCAGCATAAAAACAGCCAGCTGGAGCAAGTAAACAATGTGGATTTAGAGCCTGAGATTTTGTGGACCACCCATTTTACAAAGGGGACACCCTATCATGACTGTAAAGACTGATAAAATTCCTTTTAAATGTTTGATAGATATAGGTGCAGACAAGACAATTTTAAGACAAGTGGAGGTTCCCCCGAGTTGGGAACTCCTTCCAGGACTATGCCTACACTATGCAGAAGGATTAATGCAAGCTTTCCTAACGTGAGATTTGCTTGTGTGGGAAGACCCTGATGGCACTACCGGACATTTTCGTCCTTTAGTAGCTGACATTACCACCAACTTATTAGGCAGAGATTTGCTGGAATCTCTTGAGGTGGTATTGTCCTCAGACACCACTTCTGCAGGGTGTCGCTCTCACCTCTGTGAGACTTCTAGACCTGACCAGCACCCCTAATACTAACTGCCACTGTTTGTAACAGAACTCCCCACTTAGATTGGCTTTCTAATGCGCCTCTCTGGGTGGAGCAGTGGTCTTTACCTAGGGAGAACCTAGAAATCTTAAGGGAACTTGTCCAAGAGCAGTTGTCCTTGGGACATATTCATCATTCCCAGAGGCTGTGGAACACCTGTTTTTGTGATTAAAAAATGCTCGGGAAAATGGCGCCTCCTCCAAGACCTCCATGCGGTTAATAAAACCATGCAGGTCTGGGGTTCCCTCCTAAGGGGTTTGCCTCTCATTCTGCAATTCCCACAGGAATTCCAATAATTGCTATACATATTCAAAATAGTTTTTTCTCTATTCCCTTGCACCCACAAGATTGTAGACGTTTTGCTTTCTCTGTTCCTTCTATTAATAACACCAGCCCTGCCGATAGATTTGAATGGGTGGTACTGCCCCAGGGCATGGCCAATAGTCCCACTATTTGTCAAGAGGCTGTTAAAGCTGCCCTTTTTCCATATATTCATAAGGGCCTTAAGGTTTTTCATTATATGGATGACGTCTTAATATGGGAATAATTAGATACAGATCTCTCTGCCCTACGTGATTTTCTTATCCCCATCTTAAAGCAAAACAGC
This sequence comes from Erinaceus europaeus, assembly GCF_950295315.1. NCBI lineage: Eukaryota > Metazoa > Chordata > Mammalia > Eulipotyphla > Erinaceidae > Erinaceus > Erinaceus europaeus. Next base: position 75,712,957 of record NC_080168.1, read on the forward strand.
CTTAATGTAGCTCCTGAGAACGTACAAATTATTCCTCCAATATCTTTCTTAGGCTAAGAAGCACCCCCACGCTAGGCAGGCAGGTTCAAACAACATTAAGAATCTCAAGATGCCAACCACAGAACATTAGTTCTCTGGCTCAGGGCCTTTGTGAGTTTCGGCTCTGTGGAATTGCACTGGTGTATGTATGCTCATGAAGCTACCCTGGCTGGAAATGCTGTCATCAATTGCCTGGTTGTTCTTCTGCCAGGTTCCTTCTTGCTTTGGCTTTTATGTTTTGATTTTGCTTCATCTTAGAGTGCTGTTTTCTTTTCAGTAATTGGCTGCTACTGGGGTTCAGATGGTCATACATCTTGCAGCACACACATGTTACCATGCACAAAGACCCAGGTTCAAAACTCTACTTCCCACCTGCAGGAGTAAACTTCACAGTGGTGAAGTTGTCTTGCAGGTCTCCCTCTCTCTCTTTCTCTCTCCTCCCCATGCCAAATTTCTCTCTGTCCTGTCAAATAAAAGAGAGAGAGAAAAAAGGGGAAAATGGATGCTGGGTTGGTGGATTCACTGTTCAGGTACTGATAATCCTGGTAGTAATTAAAGGAGTAAAGAAAAACAATGCTATTTCTCAGGGATAGTGCATTTATATTCTTAATGAAAATATACATTTTCATTGATTTTTATTGGGTTGAGCTAAATTTTGTTTCTTTGGTACCCCTTATTTTCTTTAATGTAATCATCAAAGGCACAAATTAATTCTCCAAAGAACCTCTTCTGTCATACTAGTTTTCATGGTCTTTTTAGAGTGGAAAATTAGAATCTCTCATGGGTTTCCAAGTCTGGCTCTGATAAATTACAATATATATGTTGGGATTTCTACTTGGAAAAATACATTGAAGGAGATGGATATAATTTGTGGGTGGTTGTTTTAATTTGTTTTCAAGATTTCTGATCAAAAGTAAAAAAAAGTAAAAAAAAATTCCCACTGTACTAAGAATAATTCCTATAGAGCTCCATTTCCAAATGCTTGTTTAGATATTCTCACTTGAGAACAAAAAGGATCTTGGAATTATACCTTCTCCTGACTTAGCTGACACCTCTTATTTCCTGTCTCTCTACAGAAGTACATAATTTTAGCATGTGCCTAATACCTCTTAAAATATGCTCATCTTCCAAATTCAAGCCATGTTGTCCTGCTGTAAATCTGATATCATTGAAGCCTCAGGGCATATGAACTTGGTCACAACTGAGTCCTATTTATAATTTATCTTATCTTCCCCAGAGATTTCTGACTTGTTCAGTAAAACAGGGTTGAAAGTTTTAGTAGTAAATGGGGCAATTTAGGCAATGCAATAGGGAAGAGAGGCCTCTGAAGATGGAATGAATCCCTGGAGGGTCATTAAAGTTGTACATGAAATCTGTACAACTGGAAAGAACAGTTTTCTGCAGACTGAACCAGGCACTGAAGCCATTCTCTGGTATGTGCAACTTCTCTTGCTCAGCTCTCCAAAGAGCCCTTTATTTCACTTATAATGTGGTAGGAAAACTGAAATCATGTGAAAATAATGAAGACCATACTGACAGGAGGAGAAAGAGGTAGCAAGGAGTTTGGGTGGTATGACTCAACCCAGTGGTATGTTGGAGAAGGCTTATACTAGCTTAAGAGACAACTGTCCAATAAACTTTTAGCTTGAAAATAGAAATGGAATGTTTCAGAAGGTGGTAGATTGAATAAAGGGCTGGGGTCTCAGGAGTGAAGTCCAGGGCTTACTCTCTGCCATCACATGAGCCAGACCTATGTTCTCCTCCTTTTCTCTATCATTAATAAGTAAATCTTTAAAAAGTTAAATAAGTCTTTAAAAAGTAAAACAGGTCATTGGAAATTGGTATATCCTACAAACCAAGTGCTCCCTATCCTAGGCCCAAGAGCACCACACCTAGTTTTAAATGTACACTAATTTCTAGGAATAGTCTTTGGCTTGCTCTGATTGCCAGTGGCACTTACTATTTTAGGTTCTTGTGGCCCTTATCAGAATTTATCAGCTTGTCTCAATTTCTGGCCTCAGAAGTCATACTATCTAGAATAGAGACTTTGTTGAACAGATACCCCATACATTAGTGCATCTTTCTCAGGGTCACATTAAAGCCAAGATCGAAGGTTACTAGCAGCACACTCCATGGGATCTCTGGATGCTGGACTTCAGCACTTTGTCCGAGTCTCAAGGTTGACAAATAAACTTCATCATCCCTTTAGTATTGACAGAAATGATGTTTGATCGAGTGTCTCCCATGCAGGCACCATGAAATTCTATTGTAACGCCTCCAGCATTTCTATCTCCTAATCTTCTGATTGTTTCTGTCTTCAAAATCTCCAATATCTCACATGGGTTCACTATTCCTCTATATATTGATTATGTGTGTATACGGCTATGTCAAGTATAAACATTTTATGGGTATACATAAACAGAAATATAACCATCTTATATTTGATAATTTGATAATTGAGTGATACCTTTCATAATATATAGAGCACTTTATATCAAACTTGCTATCTTCAATTCTAGTGATTATATTAGGTTCCATGCTTACTCTGCAAATCCTGACTTTGCTCCAGGAATACAAGGTATATAAGATAAAATAAGCTTCATGTTAGCCGAAAGGCCTGCTGACCACTATCTATATTTACTCTGATATGGCCATAACATTCTTAGGGGCTGGAGATAACAAAGAATTTCTGACATGTCTGGTATAATTCATAGCTGTTAGTAATTAAGAAAAATAGTTCAGCAGAGAAATAACAGACATTATAATTCAGGATGCCTATCAAGAAATCAAGGTTTCTCCAACAGTTACTGCAGCTGCACTGATCTGAGCTGACTTTTTTTTTTTTTTTTTCTTCAGAAAGTTACAGAGACAGGGGCTGGGATTTGGCTCACCAGGTTGAGCACACAGGCACACAGGTTACTATGCACAAGAACCTGAGTTTGAATCTTGCTCCCCACTGTACAAATGGTGAAGCAGGTCTGCAGTTGTCTATTTTTTGCTCTCCCTTTCTATCCCTCTTTCTCTTCTCAATTTCTTTCTGACCTATCAAATAAAATAAAGGAAAAATGGCCACCAGGAGCAGTGGAGTCATAGTGCTGGTGCTGAACTCTAGTGATAACACTATTAGCGATTAATAAATAAACACAGAGGGAGAGGGAGAGAGAGAGAAAGAATAGAGAGAGAAATAAGAGAGAGAGAAGAGAAGAGATAAACATAGAGAGACAGTAAGCCAGAGGGAGAGAGGGAAAGAGGCTATAGCAATGCCACTTCCTCTACTACGGTGGGAATTGGGTTTAAACCTGGGTTGTGCACATGGCAAAGAAGGTGCAGCTTTCAGGTGAGCCATCTTGCTGACCTGAGGGACTCTCCTAATAACTGTACTTTTATAAAACCATTTTGTAATATTTATCCAAAAAACTAAAGTACCAGCCCCAGATCAAATTGATGGGCTTTACAGTTAACAATATTTATATACTTTCCCCATATTTGGGAGCTACTCTCTTCCCTGATCCACATTTCTAGTCCTTTTTCCAACTATGACACCTACTTCCCAGACAATAACCTAGGCCCACCTGCATATTCACTGTCAGGCTCAAGCAAAAACTAGTAAAGTCATGGGCCCCTTGGAATATACCTAAAATAGACCTACTAGCTTTTTCCAAAACAGAGACCCCAAATCTTCATCTTTCTGAAATTAGGTTCATGATTATTCAACAATTTGTTCTGCTTTATATCTTAACTCTTTTTAAGCCACCAGGTTCCAGATGATACCATGATGCCAAACTGACTTCCCTGGGCAGAGGACCCCACCAATGTGGCCTAGAGCACTGCCTCCCCAGGGCCCTTCTCCACTAGGGAACAAGAGAGACAAAATGGGAGTATGGATCAACCTGCCAACACCCATGCTCAGCGGGGAAGCAATTACAGAAGCCAGACCTCCCACCTTCTGCAACCCATAATGATTCTGGGTCCATACTTCCAGAGGGATAAAGAATGGAGGAAGGAAGCTCTCTTTAATAAATGGTGCTGGGAAAACTGGGTTGAAACATGCAGAAGAATGAAACTGAACCACTTTATCTCACCAGAAACAAAAGTTAAATAGAAATGGATAAAGGATTTGGATGTTAGACCAGAAACTATCAAATACTTAGAGGAAAGCATTAGTGGATCACTTTCTCACCTAAACCTCAGGGACATCTTTGATGATTCAAACCCAATTGCAAGGAAGACTAAAGCAGAAACAAACCAATGGGTCTATATCAAATTGAAAATCTTCAACATAGCCACAGAAACAATCACTCAAACAAAGAGAACCCTCACAGAATGGGAGAAGATCTTCAAATGCCATACATCAAACAAGAAACTAATCACCAAAAGGAACAAAGAGCTCAGCAAAATTAGCAACAAAAAAGCAAATGACCCCATACAAAATTGAGCAGAGTATATGAACAGAACATTCACTACAGAAGAGATCCAAAAGGCTAACAAACACATGAAAAATTGTTCCAGGTCACTTATTGTCAGAGAAATGCAAATAAAGACAACACTGAGATACCACCTCACTCCTGTGAGAATGGCATACATCAAAAAGGATAGCAGCAACAAATTCTGGAGAGGTTGTGGGGAAAAGGAACCCTTCTGCATTGCTGGTGGGAATATAATTTGGTCCAACTTCTGTGGAGAGCAGTCTGGATAACTCTCACTAGGCTAGATATGGACTTCCATATGACCTAGTAATTTCTCTCCTAGGGATATACCCCAAGGACTCCATAACACCCAACCAAAAGGTTATGTGTACACCTATGTTCATAGCAGCACAATTCATAATAGCTAAAACCTGGATGCAACCCAAGTGCCCAACAGCAGATGAATGGCTGAGAAAGCTGTGGTATATATACACAATGGAATATTACATAGCTATGAATAACAATGAGCCCACCTTCTCTGACCCATCTTTGATGGAGCCAGAAGGAATTATGTTAAGTGAGCTAAGTCAGAAAGACAAAGAGGAGTATGAGATGATCTTACTCATAAACAGAAGTTGAGAAAGAAGAACAGAATGGGAAACTCAATGCAGAATTTGACTGAGTTTGGAGTAGGGCAGCAAAGTAAAAATCTCTGGGTTGAGGGTGAGTATGGAGGTTCAGGTTCACTGGTGGTGGTGGTGGGGATGGGATAGGACACAGTCTTTTGGTGGTGGGAATGGTGGTTATGTACTCTCCTATTATCTTTTAGTCATATAAATCACTATTTAATTAGTATGAGAGGGGTAAAAATTGATTGAATGTCTCAAACTTTTTAATGCACATAGACTGAGTCTTTGAAATGTTGACTCTATTAAAAGCTTAGACCAGGGAGAAGAGAAGCAACTGGGGCATTAGTCTATAAGACACAGCTATATACAAATAATGTCAAAGGACATAAATTATGGTGCTGTTGTGTATGATACAACAAATCCTAACAAAGGGATTTTCACAGTTAACCCAATTGCCTAATAATTTGATTACAGCAATAACTTACTATTGCCTTCTTAAACCCTAAGATAGCAGGAACCTACTGCTTCCTCTTTAGAGCCTATATTTCCCCCAGTCCTGGAACCTCTAGGGTGGGGCTCACTTTCCTGCATGCTTCTCTCAATTCATACTAAATGATATTGCATCTGTTGATCCCAACCTAATCAATGCAACCTGTACCACCTCTGCATGCTTCACTTCAGACTGTATCCAGAGATGTCAGGCATTGAATGTCAACACTTCAGTGTCAGGTGAGATCTTTCCTTTCATAGTATTCTCTAATTCCATTTCAGGTGGTTCACTTCCTAAAAAAGTCCCCAAACCTAGATATAGACCAGGGCATATATGAGATACGGCATATATCCACATGTATCCATAAATTAGGGCAAAATATATAGCTGAAAGCAAAAGTGCACAATAGTCTGCAGTGAGTCAGTATATGCAGCAAACAAATAGAAAGACCTAAAAAGACACCATAAAGTTCCTAATGAAATAGTGTCTACTTAGACTTAGATACCCTCCTCACCTACTTCCTATTATACTTCCTTCACTCACTCCAAAGCTAACCTTATCAAAGTAAGGACTACAAAAGCTGAGTAAGGACAAGAGACTGGCATACTTTAACGATGACTCTTTAGTCACTATCAGGCCAGCCCATCAGCTGGGGCCCTGGTCGGGGAGTCCTGAGGTTCCCAAACATACATGACAGGCCTTTTTGTCTTTTGAAAGAGTGTTCCTATTTGTGCTTTTCCATTTATTTCGGTGGCTTTGCTCTAAATACCCAGAGGGATACACAGGCCTTGTCTCATTCTGCAATCCAGACCACCTACTGTTTGAATTTTGAACATGTATTGTTCTATGCTTTTTTAGAAATTAATTTTAAAAATTGACATGGCTACCACAAAATCAAGAACATATGGAGGATTATAAGAGGAAGGATATAAAAAGAGTTTGGATTTTATTGTAAAGACAGTGTAAATCATATGATTATTTATTTATTTATTTATTTTTAGAATTTATTTATTTATTCATGAGAAAGCTAGGAGGAGAGAAAGAACCAGACATCACTCTGGTACATGTGCTGCCAGGGATCGAACTTGGGACCTCATGGTTGAGAATCTAATGCTTTAATCACTGCACCACCTCCCAGACCACCGATTTATTTATTTTTTACCTTGTAGGGTAGTTAGATTCAACCTGTATTTTGACAAGGTAACATAATATGAACAGCAAGTGTAACTGGTGAGTAGACTAAATTTAATGAACTGGTTTTTATTTGTATAATGGAAGTGTTCCTCTACCTAGTTATGGGTACTTTATTTGGAAATATGTTGCACTGGAAATTTCTAGGGTGTGGTATATAAAGTTACAGTTATAAATGTATGCAAATGATGCAGACACTCAGTCTCTCAAGTCTAATTTCCAATTTGTATCATGACACTATTAAGTGTTTACAGGTGTTTTGGCATGGGGAAAATTTCAGTCTATTTCTGAGTCATATTGGTGGGTAGAGGCTTCTAAACAGGTTTTCCATGCTGGAAATACAGAGATGGAAGCTCTCTTTTCCTTTTTATTTTTCTTTCTTTCTTTCTTTCTTTCTTTCTTTCTTTCTTTCTTTCTTTCTTTCTTTTAACCAGAGCACTACTCAGCTCTGGCTTATGGTGGTGCAGGGGATTGAACCTGGGACTTTGGAGCCTCAGGCATGAGAGTCTCTTTGCATAACCATTATGCTATCTATCCCTGTAGGAAGTTCCCTTTTTCTAGAGTAGTCAAAGGGTGTCAGGTTATGGTCTGGAAGTTTTCAGGAGGGTTGTACTCAGTAGCACTGACTTTGAGCCAACTGACTATATATAAACTTTGAGTTGTCATTTAAATTCCTTTACCTGGCAACTGCCAGTTTCCTATATGGCAGATGTAGGTGACAATCACTATGTGAATATAAGATGGGTTACAGACCAGAAGGGGTACCAAACATTGGGTTTGAAGTACCTCTTCTTAGGTGGGATAACCCAGAAACTTTTCAATAAAAGAACTGACAGGGGATACAGTACCAATGTATACATCAATTTGACTTTAGAACATTGCCACTCCTATTGATAAACTACCACAAACTATCTAGGTAATGGCAATGCATCAAATCCTACGCTTTGGCAGACTATATTCCAGCCTCACTAGTCCTTTCATGTCCATTGCTCAGTTAAGATGAGTTCAGTCTATAGGTCTGAGGCTATGCTTATACCATTTGCAGACAATGTTTCTTTGATTATAAACCCAGATAATTTCTTTTTCACTGTTTTAAGTTTTTTTGTTTGTTTGTTTTGTTTTTCAGATAGAGTCAGAGAGGTAGGGAGACCATGAAAGAGATCACAACACTTCAGTGGGCAAGAGTTGGACTTGAATCTGGGTTGCACATAAGGCAAAGCACTGCACTATCCAAGTGAGCTATTTTGTCGACTCAAACCCAGCTAACTCCTACAACAAGTCCTCTCAGGAAGATCAGTTCTGGCTGATCAGTGTCTGTCCTATCAAGAAAGTTAGACAATTATTCCTTTCACTGGGTCTAATTCAAGTCCAGGGTCAGTCTATAGGCCTTAACTCTACCCTTATTGTAAGTACATTTTAAAAGTTTTGATATCTGCTCTATTCACTGACCTTATTTAACACCACTCTATGTTTTCAATTCATTTATTTTTTTTCCTCAACAAATACTTTATTAATTGAGGGATAACATGGGTCAGACACTTCTACTGTTGCTTAAGAGTATAGAAAGACTGAGGTATTAAACAAAGTAACAATAAAATGTAAAATTACAACTATTGTATGTCAATGACAGAATGAAAGAAGGTAGGACTACATAATAGGAGAATCAACTCTCGAGGAATTTCAGAGATTTTCCCTGTGAAAAGACTATTGAATTTTTCTTTCAAGGGTAGAAGGTCCTGGCTTCTGATAATCTCTTTCTTATCATAAGGTGAAGCAACATCTCCCAGGTTACTATAAGTCATTGAGAAACGCAAGGACATCATGTCGAATGAGATAAACCAAAAAGAGAGCGGTGAATATCAAATGATCTACTTATTAGCAGGACTTAATAAAGTAGGGACAGGGAGGGAGAGCACAAAGTGAAACATGAACAGGAAATGGTGTATTGAACCAAAGCAAAGAAGACTCTAGGGAAGGAGGGGGAGGGTAGATAGGAAGAAAACTCTGGGGGCATATTATATAATAAAATTGTATGTATATACCAATGACTACATTGTAAAGCATAAACCCATCAATAAAATGAAATAGAAAAGAAACAAAGGTTACACAATAACTTGGTTCTGTTAAATTATAGTTTTAGTTCAATGGCTTCAGTTATATTTATATAACCAAAGGAAACTCAAGGGACTCTGAAAGACAAGTAGAATAAAGAGAAAAAAGAAATTTGCATCCTGTTATTTTTGTTAATATGTTGTTTACTGCTGAGGGGTCTATTCTCTTCTAAACACCTGAATATATACTTTGTAAACATCAAAAAGATGGTCATTTTCCACATTGTGCACTTATTTCCTTTCTGAATGTTCTATTCTTTGATCAGTATACTAAAACCTGTTTGCCATCATTTTCCTACTTTTTCATTCTGATTTTCTCTTCACAGAGAGACATGATTCAAGTGACCTATAACAGACTGAGTTAGATTATTATAATGCTGAAGGACTTTGAAAAGTTTTCAGGTGACAAATTCTGCTTTCTGGAATCCCGAGGATGCAATTTCCATCTGTAAACAAGGTGTTATTTGGCATTTCTGGAGAGGGTGACTAATAGTTTCTTTTTTCTTTTTAAAAAAATTTTTTTTTATTTACGAAAGGGTTAATTAACAAAACCATAGGGTAGGAGGGGTACAACTCCACACAATTCCCACCACCCAATCTCCATATCCCACCCCCTCCCCCGATAGCTTTCCCATTCTCCATACCTCTGGGAGCATGGACCCAGGGTCATTGAGTGTTGCAGAAGGTAGAAGGTCTGGCTTCTGTAATTGCTTCCTCGCTGAACATGGGCGTTGACTGGTCGGTCCATATTCCCAGTCTGCCTCTCTCTTTCCCTAGTAAGGTGTGTCTCTGGGGAAGATGAGCTCCAGGACACATTGGTGGGGTCTTCACTCCAGGGAAGCCTGGCTAGCATCCTGATGGCATCTGGAACCTGGTGATTGAAAAGAGAGTTAACATACAAAGCCAAACAAGTTGTTGAGCAATCATGGACCCAAAGCTTGGAATAGTGGAGAGGAAGTGTTAGGGAGGTACTCACTGCAAACTCTAGTGTACTTCTGCTTTCAGGTATATATTTTGCAGTAGTTTATGGATACATGTGAACATAAGTTCTCTCTCACAGAAACTGGTGTATATCTAGCAAATGACCCCATCCGAAAATGGGCAGAGGATATGAACAAAACATTCACTACAGAGGAGATCCAAAAGGCTAACAAACATATGAAAAACTGCTCTAGGTCACTGATTGTCAGAGAAATAAAAATTAAGACAACACTAAGATACCACCTCACTCCTGCAAGAATGGCATACATCAAAAAGGACAGCAGCAACAAATGCTGGAGAGGATGTGGGGACAGAAGAACTCTTTTACATTGCTGGTGGGAATGTAAATTGGTACAGCCTCTGTGGAGAGCAGTCTGGAAAACTCTCAGAAGGCTAGACATGGACTTTCCATATGATCCAGTAATTCCTCTCCTGGGGTTATACCCCAAGGACTCCATAACACCCAACCAAAAAGAGGTGTGTACTCCTATGTTCATAGCAGCACAATTCATAATAGCTAAAACCTGGAAGCAAACCAGGTGCCCAACAACAGATGAGTGACTGAGAAAGCTGTGGTATATATACACAATGGAATACTATGCAGCTATCAAGAACAGTGAACCCACCTTCTCTGATCCATCTTGGACAGAGCTAGAAGGAATTATGTTAAGTGAGCTAAGTCAGAAAGATAAAGATGAGTATGGGATGATCCCACTCATCAACAGAAGTTGAGTAAGAAGATCTGAAAGGGAAACTAAAAGCAGGACCTGACCAAATTGTAAGTAGGGCATCAAAGTAAAAGCCCTGTGGTGAGGGGTAGACATGCAGCTTCCTGGGCCAGTGGGGGGTGAGAGTGGGTGGGAGGGATGGGTCACAGTCTTTTGGTGGTGGGAATGGTGTTTATGTACACTCCTAACAAAATGTAGACATATAAATCACTAGTTAATTAATATGAGAGGGGGAAAATAAATTTTATGTCTCAAAGTTTTTCAAAACACAAACTGAATCTTTTTAATATATAGGCTGTGTAATTGATATGCGGACTCTCTCAAAAGCCTAGACCAAGTAGATTAGAAGCATCCAATAGCACAGCTATATACAAGATACTGGGTACTATACAGCAAATCCTAACAAAAGGACTTTTCAAAGTTAACCCAATTACCAAATAATGTGATGATAACATTAACTATCGATTGTCTTTTTGAACCCTAAGACAGCAGGAACCTCACATCTTCACTATAGAGCCTCTACTTCCCTCAGTCCTGGAACCCTTGGATAGGGCCCACTTTCCCGTATGCTCTCCCAATCCATATCAAATAATATTGCATCCGCCGACCACAACCTAACCAACACAACGATTGCCACCTCAACATGCTTCACTTCAGACTGTGTCCAGAGACTTCACGTGTGGAATGACAACCCTTCAGCTTCATTACTCAGGTGAGACCTTTCCTTTTATAGTACACTCTAATTTCATCTCAGGTGGTTCACTTTCTAACAAAGACTAATAGTTTCTTATCTCAGGAACCAGGACTTGTCTGTCACCTGGAACTCATTATTAGCAGTTGTGGGACCATACTCCATTAATGACATGTCACAAACTTCTCTTCAGAATTACCCCACCTAGAGAAGACTTGTGAGTCACAACTTTGAGAACTGCACAAACAAGCACTTTGATTTTCAGAGAAATCTGTCTAGTTCAAAAACATGAGAAGGTAAAACAGCTCATTTGGGTAGCATGCCTGCTTTGCCATGTATGTGATCCAGATTTGAGTTAGACCCTCCAATTCATTGGAGAAAGCTTTGGTGCTGTGGTGTCTTTCCATTCTCTGTGTCTCTATCTGAAAAAAAAAGTTGACGTCGAGCAGTGAAGCCCTGGTGACAAGAAGAAAATCATAAAGATTAAATGCTACCTACTATAAAATATTCAGATGTGTAAATAGGAGCTACTAAAATGGAAATAGACAGGAATAAGCTAATTCCCTACTCATCAGAGACCTGTGCAAATTATGACTTCTAGGGGAAATATATGAAAAGAGTCACAATTAGTTTGAAATGTTTAAAAAGTTTTATAATTTACTAGATAATTTACAGGTACAGTGAACTCATAAGTTTTGGACTGTGTAGATTAGTAGCAAAATAAGAAATAAGCAATATATGAAAGTATCTAGCTATAATGAGAAACTGACCAGTTTTAGTCAGTAGGAGTAATTAGTCAGTAGGAATAATTAAAATAAATCCAAAAATAATAATATCTTAATAAGGTTTAAAACACAAAGAGAGTATTATGGTGTTAGTTAAAATATAGGAGGAGAGAGGACCAGGCGGTAGCACAGCGGGTTAAGCGCATGTGGCATGAAGCGAAAGGACAAGTGTACGGATCCAGTTTGAGCCCCTGGCTCCCCACCTGCAGGGGTGTTGCCTCATGAGTGGTGAAGCAGCTCTGCGGGTGTCTTTCTCTCTTCCTCTCTGTCTTCCCCTCCTCTCTCGGATTTCTTTCTGTCCTATTCAACAACAACAACAACAGCAATAACAATAACAGCAAGGGCAACAAAATGGAAAAAATAGCCTCCAGCAGCAGTGGATTTGTAGTGCAAACATTGAGTCCCAGTGATAACTCTGGAGGCAAAATAAAATAAAATAAAATAAAAATAAAATATAAAATATATGAGGAGAGTGATGAAGCCATGTCAGAATAAACACCAACAAACTACTCTCCTTGATGAACAACTATATGATCAATAATAATCCACAACAAAACTCTGCCAGCACACAGAGAGGTGTGCCTGAGAGAGAAACACATCCATCCAAAGCAGGGATGCAGAACATCTGGTTTGCGGACAGGAAATCATTTGGCCCGGGCCAGCCAAGGCAAACAGTTTTTTTTTCAAAGCAATATAAAGTGATAATTTTTAAGGTGATAATTTAGTATGGCCTGTGAATGATGTATAAATATTCAGATGACCCTAGGCAGAAAAAAAGCCAGTGAAAACAGAAAAGAATAGAGGGGAGAAGAAGAGGGCACTTGGGTTTCAGTTCACAGGACGTGTGTGTGCGTGCGCGCCATTGTTGTTGCTAGCACAACGGACAGTGAGAGAGAGCAAAAATATATTACAGCAGACAGTGAGAGAGAGCAATGGATACTACAGCCCTGCCTCAAGGAAGTCGCTGAGGAGGACACGGTGCTAGTCTATCTACAGGGACTCAGCACCTACATACACCAGATAATTACTGATAGACTTCAACAGATACATTGGCAGTAAGACAATATTAGTAGGTGATCTCAATATAATTACTAAAAGGAACAAATTATCCAGACCAAAAAAAAAAGTTAACAAAGAAATAATGATGTTAAATGAAGTAACTGGACCAATTCTAGTCCAATTTTAAGTCAGTGGGAGTAATTGGTATGAGTTATTAGTCAGTATATATTGGGGCAACTCAAAAATTAAAATTACACATTCAAGCACATGTGTAATACTCACATGACTGAAACACAAAAGCAGTCTTAATAAATATGTGAAGGGGTCCTACAGGTGGCACACCTAGTTGACTGTACATGTTACCATGTGCAAGGGTCAGTGTTCAAGCCCCAGGTTTCCAACTGCAGGGGAGAAGTTTCAGAGTGGTGAAGCAGTGCTACTGGTGTCACTCTTTCTTCCTATCTTCCCTTCCTCCTCTCTTTTTTTCTCTGTTCTATCAAATTAAAAAAAAAAAAAAAGGAAAAGATGACCACTAGGAACAATGCGATTATTTATCATGAAGGCACTGTGCCCCAGCAACAACCCTGGTGACAATAAAATAAATCAATAAAACAATATATAAATATAGAAATCATATCAACTGTCTTCCCTAATCACAATAGGATGAAGCTAGAAGTCAAAACATAATGAAAATGGGAAAAATGCCAAACACATACAGATGAAAAACAACATGCTTTGCTACTGATTAACACTTGAGGTAATGACAACATAAAAAAGAGAAGTAAAATGGGATGGAGAATATATGAAAAGGGTCAAACTAAAGCTTTTTTAAATTTATTTTTTATTTTTTTAACCAAAGCATCAGATCTGGCTACTGGAGGTGTCTAAGATTGAATCTTTGACCTCTTGCATGCAATATCCATGCATTATTACTGTGCTATCTTCCTGTCCTTAAAGAATATTAATTTATAACAGAATTTATATATAATATATATTATATTTATTTATATGCTTATAAATAAAATATATTTGTTGTGAAAATTAAAAGAGAAGAAAAAACACAAGTTCCAAAGTGAAATTCACAGGAAAATACTATCTGAGGTCATCATTACTAATAATTTTATCCATATCCTTGCAGTTACTTCTGTGTCTATACGTAGTACATTTCGGTGTAATAATTTTGCATTTGATACAAGATTAAGGACTATGCAATCTCTTGTCTTCCTTCTTCTTGGGAAGGAAATTTTGTCTACTTAATAATTTCTTCTATCCCACTTTATTATTCAGATTATGGTAAACTCTGATTAGAGAACCAAAGCTAAAGGGAAGAAAGACAAAGAGAAGTCGTAGATCAATTTTAGGTTGAGACTTGCAATGGGTGTTGAGAGAGAGCCTCTAAGTTCTACTACAGTGTGTGTTGGATAAGAAATACAGAAAGTGTACACTTTAATTTTATTTGTCTTATTGATGATAGATGCAGATAAAAAGATAGAAAGATACAGAGACCAGAGCACTGCTCAGCTCTAGTCATGTAGAGGATTGAACCTGGAACTTTGGAGCCTCAGGTATGAAAGTCTTTTGCATAAATAGTTCTCTCTTGGTGTTATGCTAAAGTTGTGTTTAACTTTTTTTTTGTTTTTGTGCCTCCAGGGTTATTGCTGGGGCTCGGTGCCTGCACTATGAATCCACTGCTCTTGGAGGCTATTTTTCTCCTTTTGTTGCCCTTGTTTATCATTGCTGTGGTTATTATTGTTGTTGTTTTTGTTGTCATTGTTGGATAGGACAGAAAGAAATGGAGAGAGCAGGGGAAGACCGGGGTGGGGGGGTGGGGGGTGGAGAAAGATAGACACCTGCAGACCTGCTTCACTGCTTGTGAAGCGAGCCCCCTGCAGATGGGGAACTGGGGACTCAAACCGGGATCCCTATGCCAGTCCTTGCGCTTTGTGCCATGTGCACTTAACCCACTGCGCTCCCTACTGCCCGGCCCCCCATGTTGAACATTTTATATACCTATCCATATATGTGACATTTTATTGGAACTTATTATTTATTAAATATAAATTTTTCTATATAAAATGCCCTAAGCAAAAGACTTTTATGCCAGAGGGTGTGAGGTTCCAGGTTCAATCCTTAGTGCCACCATAAGCCAGAGCTAAGCTGTGCTCTGGTCTTTAAATATCTCTCTCATAAATAAATAACTGAAATATACACATCTTAAAATGGCCTATGTATTTTAAATTTTGTTATTTAATGCCAACAAGTCATGCTAATTTATATGTCTACCACTGTATATAGGAGCAGCCCACAGTCACACAATCTGATTTTATCAATTTTTGAGTCAAGGGCTGCCACAATTCTGACAGCAAATGGATAGCATATGAAGAAGCTAAACCTAGAGAGGTAGAAAGACTTTAATACAAGGTGTGTTAGAACTGAGAGTTCTGAGGGCCAGGTGGTAACACAGTGGGTTAAGCGCACATGGTGTGAAGCACAATGACTGCCATAAGGATCCGGGTTCCAGCCCCCAGCTTCCCACCTGCAGTGGGGGGGGGGGGGGTTGCTTCACCAATGGTGAAGCAGGTGTCTTTCTCTCCCCCTCTCTGTCTTCCCCTCCTCTCTTGATTTCTCTCTGTCCTATCCAACAATAATAACAACAACAATTATAAACAAGGGCAACAAAAGGAAATAAAATAGCTTCCAAGAGCAAAGGAAAAAAAGAGCCTCCAGGAGCTGTGGATTCCTACACTGATTGCCAGCAATAACCCTGGAGGCAGAAACAAAAAACTGAGAGTTCTCTGTATTTTGTTGGACTAAGAGTGTCCTTTGCTTGGAAGAGCAAATGACAGTGATGTATATTGAGCCATACAAAGACTAATACTACCAGGAGGGGAACAGAAGAAACTTAAAGCTGGGAACTTAAATTATTTTCATTTCAACTTCTCTGTGTAACAGAGACATACACTCTACAGTGATGAAATAATGTATGCAAATGTACTTTGTAAATCATCAGAGATTGAGACATCATTTTTGAGAACACTTCTCTCCTTTATCAGAGACTGAGATATCATTTTTGAGAACACTTATCTCCTTTATCAGATAGTTAATGACTATGTGTTTTAGATAACAGGAGGGAATTATAAACACTGGTTCAATCTTCTATGTAAGCATCATCTTTATCTTATGTAGTACAAAGCAAATTTCCAGTAAATGAAGAAGCTATTGAAAAAAAAATGCTGATAAGGTCATTGTCAATCTGGATCAATTTTCCTTGGGATACTCTAACGTATAAAATTATAATAAATAAATAAATAAATAAAATTCAGAATGTTCAGCTCAGCACTGTCCTGTAATAAATACACTGTAGACAATATCTTCCTCTGGACATCCATGTCCCAAGATTGCCTCTGATCTTGGCTCAGGAGGTCAGTTGACTCCGTTTATTTATGCTCATTTTGTCTCTAGAAAAGTGGGTTCAGACAACCCTCCTTGAGTTTATTTTACCAGCTCAGGTCCTATGGGACTCTTACAGACTTCAGGCACCAGAACATCTGTGTTTAACCTTGTCTGTTGTCCCTGCCCAAGAAACCCATCTGAATTGGCAATGCTTCTGAAAACACAAGTGAAGCTA
The DNA here is from genome assembly GCF_950295315.1 of Erinaceus europaeus. Lineage (NCBI taxonomy): Eukaryota > Metazoa > Chordata > Mammalia > Eulipotyphla > Erinaceidae > Erinaceus > Erinaceus europaeus. The sequence goes on from NC_080168.1 coordinate 75,729,635, forward strand.
AATTACAAATGGAGAAAGCATCTGGGTTAAAATAAACTGTCACCAGACAAAAGCTATCTCCTTACATTCTCTTTTTTATGTAGGAAAAACAGGGGACCAACTTTGATCATATTCTTAGGTGCTTTTTTTTTAATGGTTTTATTCCAGAATTTCTGACAAGAGATAAAAAAGGGTGTGTGTGTGTGTGTGTGTGTGTGTGTGTGTGTGTGTGTGTGTGTGTGTGTAGAGGCAGGGTGTCAGTTATATACTTGTAATAAAGCACACCAATACTGATCCAAATCCAATTTCTGCAGTTCTGTCTTTAGTTTCTTATTTCAAATGAGAATAGTGCTGAAAAAGTGGATTGAGGACCTTATAATTGGAGCATGTCTTATGTTGCTTGGTTACTGAGGCTCTCAGGAGATTAGATTGTCAAGATATTTAGATGCATAGAAAAACAATCAAATAAAACTCCTACCTCTGGTAATTCTTCTACAAGGTCACTTCTAAGGTTGGAATCCTAGTGAGAGGAGAAAATAATCTTGATTAGGTACTCAGCAAAGCTTGCTGAATAATAGCTATTTTCAACTATCTCTTCCTTAAGAGATGACCTCACTATCTGAGATACATGATCAATGAATGGAAAGTGGTATTACTCAGTATGCTGATTTTCACATTGCTTTGTATCTGGGGTCTGTCAGATCTATTGACTTGTTTCCAAAAGCTACTTGTGCTGTCTACAAAACTAGAGAAAAGGGATTTTCAAATCACTGATCTTGAAAGAAATTAAATAGAACTGCTTCTATTTATCTGAGTTTCCCTAAAGAGGGATACTATTTGGGTTGGAAGTAGATCGGGAGACTGAGGAGAGACTCTCAGGCCAGAAATTTAGACAAGCCACATTTCTCCTCCACCAGCTAATTAAACACTGTCTAAGCTTCTTTTTTTAAAAATTTATTTCTTTATTGGGGAATTAATGTTTTACATTCAACAGTAAATACAAGTTTGTACATGCATAACATTCCCCAGTTTCCCATTTAACAATACAACCCCCACTATGTCATTTGTCTAAGCTTCTGTCAGATGATGTTTCTAGCTCAGCATCATCACTATTCTTTTCTTTTGCATTCCTGCATCACCCAGGAATCATCCAAAATGGCACTGTCCTGAGTCCCTTAGTCCTGTTCCAGTAAAAATCAGGGTTAAATTTGCTAGTGAGATGAACTTAATTGAAATTTATAAAGTAGAAGAGGAAAAAAATTTTTATTTGTTTTCAAAATACAAGGGTAGGGAGCAGATATTGTCACTCATGGTTCTGAAGGTTTCTTAAAAACCAACTGAAGTCATTGGCAGAGACTTTTTGTGTTCTCTGTCTCTCTAGGCTTCCTCCACCTTGCATTACCAATTTTTCCAGTGGTATGTGGAACTCTAATTATTTTATATTAAATGTCTCATCACTTAAAAATATATTAATTTTTCCTCCCTAAATAATCAGGAATGATAAAAATGTCTAAGTCCCAAAATCCAATACCTCAATTCTCTATATTTATACATCTGAATTTTGATTGGCATCAAGTTATAGAGCAATACATGGCTCATAGGCATAAGAAGCACATATGGTATAATCTAATCTATTATATTAAATGTAAAAAGATCAAAAAGCAGGAGTGGCAAAAATGTGGAAACAAATTAATTCTAATGATAAAAGAAACAGAGTAAGCAGGTACTATGAATCATGCATAAGATGTTTTCACTATTATGAGATTTCTATTTTTAATTTTTTGATGAATACAACATTATTTTCCATAATGACTGCACTAAGTTACATTCCCATCAATAGTATATAATGACTTACTTCTAAAAAAAAAATGCTGGACACAGCCATGATTTCTAGAGACATCCAGAAACAATAAAAAAATTGTTTTTTTCTCTTTTGATTTTTTTTTTTTTTACATCTTGGCATAAATCTGAAATGTTTAATCCTGAAAACTGTATGAGTTATGGGCAGGGCAGACAGTGCAATGATTATGTTAATGATTCTTATGCCTAAGGCTTCTAACCATGGTTCTTTTATTGAGTTTAAACTGTTTAAACAACCTTAAAATCATACTAGAAAGGACTTCCAATTATAATGGAGTTATCAATTATAGTAAACTTCTAATCTGCTACAAGTTTTGTTTGACAAGCAAGTGAATTACAGCTGTCAAGTCTTCACATAAAAAAGCATCTACTCAAATGGAATCCCTGGAAATCCATTTGGACCTCTGTTCTCTGACATTGCCCACAAGATGGCATGACTACAATGCACCCCCCTAAACCAATGATGTGACCTGGCACAACCTGAAGAAACAGATTCACAGACTCCAAAGCTCACTCTCTACCAAAAAGCGGAATTCCAGTGGCTGACATTCCCCATCGAGACAGACGTGCAGTGTTTCATCCCCTGGCACTTCTTCTGTGGTTATCTGCTTTGGACTGACACTTCCATAGGACTTACTGGTACACCTCTTGGACACTTTACACAACTTTACAGCAGTTTCCTTTTATGCTGCTGGGTTTCTCAAAGACTGACAGCAGCAGTCCATAGACTTTGCAGCCATCTGCCTTGGGACTCCATAGGCCACACCCCCTCACCTGCAGGCCCTGCTCCCAGAGCCAGGAAACTCCCCCTCCTTACTAGGTCATGCCCACAGAGGTAGGAAATGCCCTTTGAGGCATGAAATGCACCTAGAGGCAGAAGATGCCCACAGAGGCGGGAAATGCCCTTTGAGGCAATAGATGCCCCTAGAGGCAAGAAATGCCCTTTTGCCTGCTAGGCCTTGCCCTTTGAGTCAGGAAACGCCCCCCTCAGGCCTCTCCTTGGCATCACACTGGTTCTTGCTGCTCTTTTACTTGTTCCTCCATGTCTTCTGCCAGTTCTTTTGAAAATGCCTATTCGATATAGGTTTCAGTTCACTCCACACTCCTGATACTATGGCCATTAGTTAAAAAGAAAGGGGGAATTGTTGGTATGCTTCTAAGACCCCTTCTGTTTCATTGGTTTAATCCCCCCTGCTTAACACTGTATTCTATTTACATAACCACTGTTAGCTAAGCACCACCCTGCCTGCAGGGCATTGGTTTGATCCCTACTGGTTCATGATGTCTTTTTGCTCCACCCCCTCTCCTAGTACACCCTAATTTGCACCAGTCTCTTTTCGCTCCACCCTCTCTATGTCACATCCTGTTTCCACCCTACTTGGTGAGTATATATATAAGGACAGGATTGTGATTATAGATAGTTTAGATGGCTTAGATTGCGCTGCATTCCACGTAAATAAAGAGATACTGCTGCCCAGCTCAGCCATGAGTCCCTGGTTGTCTGTCTACCACCTGCAAAGCTAGACCGGCAAAGAAAGACCAGATTTTGTTTCTGTTTGGCTGACTGAAGGAGAAAAAGTGTGGCAAAAGCCATAGATACTATCATTTAAACAGACTGATTGCTTTCCTTTTTCTAGTGATAAAAATAACATAAATTGGAAGAAAATATGTAAAGTTCATTTTTTCTAAGCCTATCCACTAAATACTTGTGTGTAGGGTCCAGGTGGTAGTGCAGCGGATTAAGTGCACATGGTGGGCAGTGCAAGGACCAGCTCAAGGATCCTGGTTCCAGCCCCCGGCTCCCCATCTGAAGGGAGACCGCTTCACAAGCAGTGAAGCAGTTTTGCAGGTGTCTAACTTACTCTCCCTCTTTGTTTTCCCCTCCTCTCTTGATTTCTCTCTGTCCTATCAAACAACAATGATAGCAGTAACAACAATAATAATGACAATGACGATAAACAAGGGCAACAAAAGGGAAAAAAAGCCTTCAGGAGCAGTGGATTCATAGTGAAGGCACTGAACCCCAGCAATAACCCTGGAGTCAAATAATAATAATAATGATGATGAAATAAAAAATAAAGTACACAGTAAAAAAAATCCCATTTGTGAGGTAGGCACGTGTGCATGCATGTGCAGAGGTGCACACCACAAGCAGAAGCTAAGCTGAGGCTAACATCCTGCAGATTACAGTGGGAGCCCTGGAACACTCCCTACTTACTTTGGAAAGTGAGTGCTGAACTGTAGCTGGAAAATTGCCATAAGTTCCCCCTCATACCAGTCTGGCTGGTATGCTAAGACTGTGGGGAAGTGTTGTTATAGGTACTGAAGTCTAGCCCTGTGAAATGTGTCAAGATGATGGATGGAATCTCTCAGACTTGCCAGTCAGAAGCTTATCAATGTACCTTCAAATGAAAGACATGGCCGACTACAAAAAAGTTCAGCAGCACCCAGTGGGAAAGACTGCTGGAGGAGTTAAAACTAGAAAGCAGGAAGATAACATTAGTCTTTCACAGGAAAAGGCTGCTTGATTTTTAGGTCTGATATCAGGAGAAAATCCAGGCATCAAATTCTCTCTCTCTCTCTCTGTGTGTGTGTGCCTGCACTACAAATTCACTGTTTTTGGTAGCCACTTTTTTCTTTCTTTTTGTTAACAGACATAAAGACAGAGAGAAATTGAGAGGGAGAGAGAGAGAGAAGGTGGACCATCACCAGGCCCAAAGGGAATTTATCTTGGTATTTGTTATCTTACTTTCTTTGCCAAGGAAAATGACAGTATGTGGTAACAATTAATTTGAAAATTATTATTTTTTTCTTTCTGGGAATTCTGACTCATCAGGCATATTATGAATAATCTGTTTCCTATAAATATGAATTCTGTGAGATACTTCAATTTCTGTTTGTCTCCTCAGAAGATTATGAACATTGAAAACATTTATGTGTACATGAAAGGGAGGGGAAGATAGTTGGTGATATTCTTTTCTACATAGGTAAGTTTTTTTTTTTCTTTTCCCTTGAAAAAAAAATCTTTAAATTTTCTCTCATTTTCTGACCTCCAAACTGAAGTGGGCATTCCTAGGATAGGATGACATGAGGAAGTCAAAGCCAAAACTTATTTTACTGGTGCCAATAAAGAATTCCATTGATAATTCTAAAGAAAGGACTTGGGCCTCTCTCTATTCATCTACTCACTCAAAAGGATGATTTGGCACCATCCTCTGATGGCACACACTGATCCACTCAGCTTTGATTTCTTTTCTTGGAAAATGGAAAAAGTGGTACATTCACTATATGTTTTGGGAAGGGGGGGGGCAGAGAAAATTATTAGGATCATTTTCTACTTTCTTACTTATATTTACTTCACACTCTGATAAAAAAAAATACAGATAATCCCATATCCTTTCTCTCATCTATTCAACTGTTTCTGCTAATGACTAAGTAAAGTGTCTATATGTGTGTAGCGAGGAGAAAGAGATGTACCTATCCTCTGAGGCCTTGCCTTGCAGTGGTCTGCTAGAAGACTGTCATCTGGAGTAATTTATGTTTGAAGTGAGAAGAGGATGCTTGTTTGTGAAGTGATAAAAAAAAAAAGGCTTATAATTAACTACTCAAGATCCCCTTTCAGTTCCTCAGTCTTTAGTTTTATCCTCAAGGACACCCGGTCTTCCCATTTTCCACACATGCTATGAATTCCCCATCCAAGGCAGGCGGCAAAGAAATGGTACAGTTCCCAGACACAAAAACAACCTCAGAGCACCCAGCTAAACTACACCACTTGGAAACCCCTGCCTCAATTCTCAGTTCTGGTAAACTTAGCATCATGTCCCATGCAAAACAGTGTTTGTTGAGCTACTGAGAAAGTAGATGAAGATGTTATTAACTTGTGGTGGTACCCCTGCTCTACACTTTTAGTCTGAGTAATGATGAGTCTGTTAGAGTTTTCTACTCTGACAGTAGAAAACCAGCAAGAATTATTTTAATGTCCTGGGGCATGAGCAAGGGGATCTAATGCAAAGGCCTTATGAGAATTCCCCAAGGCCCTAGATCCTCCAGCAATGATGTAGATTCAAGGTAAGGTCAAAGGGCTAATCCCATGAGAAGAGAAGCTTCTTGGGATTCCAAGACTCCACTCCAAATAGCACAGAAATCTTTTTTTGTTTGTTTGTATTGTTGTTAAAATTTCGGAGGCTCTGGCCGGGCGGGTTGGCTTGCTTCACGGCGGGTAACAGAGACGCGGAGACAATGGCTGGGCAGGGAAGCTGTATTTCTTTATTCAGGAACAACGATTCATAAACTAAGACAAACTAATCACCAAACAGAACTCTGCTGTCTCTTTGCGGCGGCGCAAGCACTCTTTCTTTTTTTTCTCCAACTCAGGAACCCTCTCCCTTACTCTCGAACTCAGGAACTCTCCAACTCTGGAACTCTGGAACTCTCGTACTGGGGAACCCTCTGAAACTCTGGCACACTGGAACTCTCTCTTACTCTGTAACCCTGAAACTCTCGAACTCTGGAACTCTGGAACTCTCGTACTGGGGAACCCTCTGAAACTCTGGCACACTGGAACTCTCTCTTACTCTGTAACCCTGAAACTCTCGAACTCTGGAACTCTGGAACTCTGGAACTCTCGTACTGGGGAACCCTCTGAAACTCTGGCACTCTCGAACTCAGGAACTCCGGACTCAGGAACCCTCTCTCGGGGTTCCTTGGGGCGGGGCCAAGCAGGCCCGCGAAATTAACAGGACTGATCCAATTCTCTTGGCGGGGGAGGGCTAGAACAAACCAATGTAAAGCATACGACATTGTATTGTATTTTTTGTTTGTTTGTTTGTTTTATCCTTGGTTTCACCACTCTGTGCTGACTTTTTCAGATAGAGAGGCAGAGAGAAAGAGAGAGGGAAAGAAAACACAGAACTGAAGTTTCTTGTAGTGCAGTGGGGGCTGAATTCAAGCCTGGGTTGTTCACATTTGGCAAAGCAGTTCATTATTCAAGTGAATTATGCTAACCAGACCTGCTCAGAAACTCTGAATAGTGGGATTAGTGGTGAAGCAGGCAGTGGTCAGAGGAGAAGAGATTTTCATATCCATTCAGTAAGTGATGCTATGGTTTATGGAAAAGGTTTCTTTAAATAGCAAATGCTAAAGGAGGGGTTGGCACTTTGTGCTTCACTGGAGAATTCTGTGAGTTCACCCTTGCAGGTGGATTTGCTCTCTGACTGCAAAGATAACAGTGCAAGGGTTAGATAGAGGTTTCATACCCAGGAACATGAATACAAGTTTGTGATATCATACTTTGTTTTTCTAATGTCTCATCTTTGGAATTTAGTTCTTTCTGACCTTCTTTTGGGGGCCTTCAGTAATCATCTCTGTAGCAAGTAGCTGCTTGCTTATAAGATTCCAGTCAACATGAAGTCAAATCTATGGTTCTTTTAAGAATTATATGAGCAAGATGAAAATTAGTGACTCATTGTTCTTTACAGGTTATCAAAGTGGAAGTATTATCTATTGTTTTAATCATTAAAGTCAGATGAGACTTCTGAGTACCTATAATACACTTCATTAAATGAAACACAGTGAAGAACAATTAGTTTTTCAAGGATACATTTTTCTTTATTTAAAAAAGGAGACATCAACAAAACCATAGGATAAGAGGGGTACAACTCCACACAGTCCCCACCACCAGATCTCCATATCCCATCCCCTCCCCTGATAGCTTTCCTATTCTTTATCCATGGACAACATACTCTATGCTACACCTAAGGAAGATAGGTCGATATTGGGACAGCTTGTAACGTTCCTACTCATGACCACAGAATGTGAGCTCAGATCTACAGGGATGCAGAGGTCACATAGGCTTCTAAGCTAAATATGGGCCCCAGACCAAATCAAATTGATGGGGTTTACATTCAACAATGCTTATACCCCTTACTCATATTAGGGAGCTACTCTCTTCCCTGATCCAGCTTTCTGTCCCTTTTCCAGCCATGACATCACCTTCCCAGACAATAACTTGGATCCACCTGCATATCAGATTTTAGGCTCAGAGGAAAAAAAAAAACTAGTATAGCTACAGGCCCTTTGAAATATAACTAAAATACACCTACTAGCTATCTACATTTTTCTTATCAGCTCTCTGGAGAGGCCATGAACAACACATATCTATTTTGGATTAGAATCTTTTCTGACTAAACAAAATTTGCAAGCTCATAGAAGTTCACTTCTTTGTGCCTATATCATTCTGAAGATTTTATGCTTGCCCCTAGTACAGCATTTTCTCACAGAGCCAGTCTTTTCATTTCTTTAATTTTTGTAGTGATTTAATATTGATTTATAAAAATTATAAGACAATAGGGGTGTAATTCCATACCATACCCACCATCAGAGTTCTATGTCCCCAACCTCTCCACTGGAAACTGCAATAGTTCTCCCAAGCTCATAGATATAGGTTGACTTTATATCTATAACTATCTATCTATATCTATAATTTTTTGCCCATTTTTTTCCTATGGTCCTGCCTTCACTTCCTTTCTTTTTTTTTTTTTAAGCTTCACTTCCTTTCTAAGCCACCCCTACACCTATCACTACTTCTGTGTGTCCTTCCTTTTTAACTCTTCTCTCTCAGATAAGAGAGACAATACCTGACTTCCTCTGGTGATTTCTAGATTCACTTCCCTTTCAGTGATAGCATAAAAACAAGATTCCTGGTGACAGATGCTTCAGGTCCTGGTGGAATTGAGGTTCAGATCTCTCTGATCTTTCCCTATCATTTATTCCTCTGGGAGTATGGACCAAAGATTTTTTTTTTTTTTTTTGGAATACAGAAGATCAGAACATGGTTTTTGTAATTGCTTCTCTGCTGGACATGGGCACTGGCAGGTCAATCTGTAGCCCCAGACTATTTCTATTTTTCCCTAGTAGGGCTCTGGAGAGGTGAGGTTCTGGGACATATCTATGAGATCATCTGCTCAGAATGGACATTCTTTTAAAATTTTAACTTGAATGTAAATCATGTCTGAAAGCTTTGATTTCATAATCTAAATTAACCCCTTTCCAAATTGTTTAACTTTGGTGGTACAATCAGCAGTTGTTTGAAACCACAATCAACTACCTATATTATTTCTGTTTATTATTTATGTGCTGCTATGTCTTTTCACTGAGGGTAGACTATGTATATGATCCAGTTGGGCACAGCAGATCTTTGGCATGACCACATTCTGGATGTTCTGCACAAAGTAATTGGTGCTGACAGAGTTTAACTGATGAGTGAAATAGGGATCAGATTTAATTTGGCAGAGAGCAAAGAAGACATGAAGGCCTGAAGAGTGTGTAAAAACACTGATAGACAATTATCTGAATGGACTACATACTCCAGTTCAAAAGTAATAGAGAGCAGTATTGATTGGATGTATGAGCAGTACCATCTGACAACAATTTGGTCATTTCCTGCTTTGGGCTCTCTCTCCAACTATGGGAGAACAGATGCCCTGCAGAATTCAAATTCCAATTAGTGGGGAATTAAATCTTTTTAAAAAATACAGTTTCCAGAACTATAACATAACCATTGATAAATAAAACCCAGTTACAAAGGTTGGAAGAAAGATCAATATCCTAATGTTTGTTTAAAACATCTTAGTACAAAGGGCACATTTTGTTCAGTTCTTTTATTAGAGACAGAATGAAGAAATGAGAAACAGTTGAGTTTGGGAAATTAATTATTGTGTCATTTTGTCAACTGTGGCAATACTTTAAACATAGGATTAGATGGATATCTTCTGGGGAGTAGGAACTGAGAGGCAGTTTAACGCAAATGAGAAAAACAAAGGTAAGATGTTCTGGAGTCAGACATTTAACCTTTCTCTTGGATAAAGATTAACTTTGTGTAGTAAGTGGTCAAGGTTACAGAGTAACAGATGTATTCTACATTATCCTGTGTCAGGGGCATAATCTGACCCAAGTATAATCCAATCCCTGAATAAAATGTTTTATATTAGCATTTGAGTGCACTTGTCTGTAGTTCTGTTCCTAATTTCAGTTGTGATTAAGTAACTAATCCTTGCCCAGAGTCAGTTTCATCAATACAAATATCATAGAACACCAAAGAATTATTTTAATGTGGGTTAGTTAGATGTAGCCAGTTTCCACATTTTTTTTTTTTTTTTTTTACCAGAGCAGTGATCAGCTCTGGTTTATGGTGGTGCAGGGGACTGAACCTGGGACTCTGGAGCCTCAGGCATGAGAGTCTGTTTGCATAACCATTGTGCTATCTTCCCTTGCCCCAGTTTCCACAATTTGACTACTATCAACTGTCTAAAGAACATTGTTGAATGATTTCGCTGTATGTGCACCTTGAGGCTTTCTAGAATAATCTGGAACTACATCATAGAATAAGCCACAGATTACTAAAGTAACTTCAAATAGTATGAGTTTAATTTCTGAAGAAGGTTGTATAATACACTCTTGCTCATAGTTCATTCCCTTTGTATAATACACTTATATTTTGAGGATAAGATTTATTTACTTATTTATTTGCCTCCAGGGTTATCACCGGAGCTTAGTGCCTGCACTACAAATCCACTGCTCCTAGAGGTTATTTTTTCCCCTTTTGTTGTTTATCGTTGTTGTATTATTATTGTTATTGCTGTCATTGTTGTTGGATAGGACAGAGAGAAATCGAGAGAGGAGGGGAAGACAGAGAGGGAGAGAGAAAGACAGACACCTGCAGACCTGCTTCACCAATTTTGAAGCAACTCCCCTGCAGGTGGGGAGCCAGGGGCTGGAACTGGGGTCCTTATGCAGGTCTTTGAGCCTTGCGCCATGTAAGCTTAACCTGCTGTGCCACCGCCTGGCTCTGAGGATAAAATTTATAATAATGTCTTCCCACCTGATTATCTTATCCGCTTCTAATTGCTTCAGTTCCCCCATTGTCTCTTTTCCTTTTATTCCACACCCCCCCACACACATACACCAGGGCTATTGTTGGGGCTCAAGACCTGCATGATGCCACCATTTCTGGTGATTTTTTTCCTTGATAGAGAGTGTGAGACAGATATAGAAAGGAAGAGAAAGAGAAAGAGAGAAGGAGAAATACTGGGATCCTAGCTCCACACTAGTGAAATGTCCTCTTTGGAGGTTGGGACTGGGTTTGACTTGGATTCTTGTGTATGCTGACATGTCCACTCCATCAGGTGGGCCACCACCAGACCCACATTAATTTATTTTACATAACAACTCTAACACTGCCAACCCACAGGGGAATTTTAGAACTAGAGACTACAAACATAAACAACTGAACATACAAATGTAAAAGAAAAAAAAGTTAACCAATTTCCAGGGCTGTGGAAGAACTATAGTGGTTATCTACTGGTGTGTGGATAGGGATACAGGCCTTTGGTGACAAGAGTGGTGAAATAAAAAAACATTACATAAATAAATAGTAAAAATAAAAATAAGAAAAAAGAGGCTGAGGGAGTCGGGCGGTAGAGCAGCGGGTTAAGCGCAGGTGGTGCAATGCTGCAAGGACCCGCATAAGGATCCCAGTTCGAGCCCCCGGCTCTCCACCTGCAGGGGAGTCGCTTCACAAGCGGTGAAGCAGGTCTGCAGGTGTCTATCTTTCTCTCCCCCCTCTGTCTTCCCCTCCTCTCTCCATTTCTCTCTGTCCTATCCAACAACAACGACATCAATCATAACTACAACAATAAAACAAGGGCAACAAAAGGGAATGAATAATAAATAAATATTAAAAAAATAAACCTTTAAAAAAAAAAGAGGCTGAGTGATATAGGTGAGCCCCTCCTCAATGCTCTTTATAGTCACTATATCTAATTTCCCCCCTCCACGAAATGCCTCAGCATAAAATTAGGGAGTAGAGTGAGTAACCGCTCCGTCTACCAACTGGACATCTGCTTGTAGCTCTAACCCACAGCAATCTTAGGACAAGAAGAAGCTGATCTGAGGTGATTTTTCTAAAAAGAGGTCCCAATGGTAACTTGCTTAGGACCAAAACATATGTGAGCATTAAATACAAAACTTCAAAGAAGACTTTAATTAAATTCTAACTTTAAATCCCTTAACAAATGTATTTTTTTCTTCCTCTTTCCTATTTCATATAACTTTTTAAACTCTCTTTCATATTAGTTTGCATAAGAAAATTTCGAATCAATCAAGATGTCATATCCATATAAAACATTGGTAGGGGCTGGGCGGTAGCCTAGCGAGTTAAGTGCACATGGCTCAAAGCGCAAGGACTGGCTTAAGGATCCCGGTTTGAGCCCCCAGCTCCACACCTGCAGGAGGTCGCTTCCCAAGAGGTGAAGCAGGTCTGCAGATGTCTTTCTCTCCACCTCTCTGTCTTCCCCTCCTCTCATTTCTTCCTGTCCTATCTAACAACAACAGTAATAACAACAAGAGCAAAAGAGCAATAAAATGAAAAAAATGGCTGCCGGGAGCAGTGGATTTATAGTGCAGGCACCAAGCCCTAGTGATAACTTTGGATACAATAAATAAATAAATTGAATTAATTAAGATAAAATAAAATGTTAGCTATAGAAAGATGGTTTTTCAAAATCATACACTATTGATCTGGATGTACTGCAAGAATTGAAAGAGTGCTGGGTCTACAGTTAGACAACTAGAGCTAAAATTCTAGTTTTAGGGATGGTAAAATAGCTCACTTGGATAGTGAGCCTACTATTTTTGTGTTTCCAACCCAAGTTAGAGTCCAGCCCCCATCACGCTAGGGAAAGCTTCATACTGTAATGTTTCTTTCTGTGTGTAGCTACCTCTCTGTGTCTTTTTATCTGAAAAATATCACCTCAGAATTGTAACGATCAGGCAATGACCACAATATTTTTTTAAATGTGTAGACAGAGACAGAGAGAAACTGAGAGGGAGGGAGAGATAAAGACATCTGCAGCATTGTTTCACCACTCCTGTAGCTTCCCCCACTGCAGGTTGGGACCCAGAGCTTGAATCCTGCTCCTTGTGTGCTTTAATGTGTACACTCAACTGGGTGAGTTACTACTCGCCCCTCCCCAAATATTTTCTTTTTTAAAAATGTTTTAATATTTATTTATTCCCTTTGTTGCCCTTGTTGTTTTCTTATTGTTGTTGTAGTTATGACTGTTGTTGTTACTGATGTCATCGTTGCTGGATAGGACAGAGAGAAATGGAGAGACGAGGGGAAGACAGAGAGGGGGAAACATAGACACCTACAGATCTGCTTCACCGCCTGTGAAGCGACTCCCCTGCAGGTGGGGAGCCAGGGACTCAAACCGGGATCCTTCCGCTGGTCCCTGCGCTTTGCGCCACGTGCGCTTAACCAGCTGCTGCGCTACCCCCTGACTACCTCTTTTTCCTTTTTAAATTATTGTCATCTGGTTATTGTTGGGGCCCAGTGCCCGCACTATAAATCCACTGTTCCCCAGAGCCATTTATTTATTTATTTATTTATTTATTTATTTATTTATTTATTTATTTATTGTCTTCTTTCTTCCCTCCTTCCTTCATCCCTTCCTTCCTCAGTCCCTTCCTTCCTTTCTCTCTCTCTCTCTTTCTTTCTTTCTTTCTTTCTTTCTTTCTTTCTACTTTTATTTGACCGGACAGAGAGAAATTGAGAGAGTTAGGGAGATAGGTGAAGCTTCCCCCCTGCAGATGGGGAGTGGGGGCTTAAATGTCCAATCCTTGTGAATGGTGATATGTATGCTTAACCAGGTACAACATCATCTGCCCCCATCCCAACATTTTCTAAATAGATAAATCTATAAAGAAAAACTGAACTTTGTTACTAACTACACCAAACAACTTAGTCACACAGTTTCTCAGTTTATTCAGTTGCATAGAGGGTATGATACAATATGTAAAATTTCTTTTCTATTTCATAATGATTTGGTGAGGTAACAATGAGACAGATATAAAACTTAAAATGAAAAAAAAAACACTATGACACTGTAAAGCATAGTGTATAAGCAAGAACACTGTCATTTTTTTTCTTTTTTTGTGTGTGTTTATTTTACTTTTTCCATTATGACAAACAGATAGGTGGTATTTCTGTTTCAAACACTGTTATACAGGGTTTACTTGCATTGTTTACCTATATAATTAATGGTATATTTTACAGAAGAGGAAGTACAGGTGCAAAGAAAGAAAGTAAATTGCTTATAGTCATACAGTGGGTAATGGGGTTTGTAGTAGATTGAATTTTCCTACATCTTCTCCAAGAAAGGCATATTCAAGTCGCAATCCTCGGTACATAGCAGTGATCATATTTAGAAAAGTGTCTTTGCAGATTTAATTAAGATAAGGACCTAAAATGAGTTCATTCTAAAGCAGAGTGGGGCCTAAAGCTAATTTGAATCTCCTTATTAGAGACACACCCAGTAGAGGTCACACATTACCTTATGTGAGAACCCAGACTCAGGCCCGAGTTCCTGCCTATAGGAGTGAAGCTTTGCAAGTGGTGAAGCAGTGCTGCAGTTGTCACTCTGTCTTTCTCCTTATCTAACTCTCCCTCCATTCTCAATTTCTCTTTGTCTTATCAAGTAAAAGAGAGAAGGAGAGAAAGAGAGAGACACCAGAGGGAAGATGACCATATGAGGATGAAGACATATATCAAGTAATGTTTTCCTGTCTAGAAATAATATGGAGTTAGCAAAAGATGCGAAGAGACAAGGAATGATTCTTTCCTGAAGCCTTATTCCTAAAATGTTAAAATCATCGTTGTGTTAGTAAGATGGTTTGTTGTTGTTTCTTTTCCTTCTTTCCTTCCTTCCTTCCTTCCTTCCTTCCTTCCTTCCTTCCTTCCTTCCTTCCTTCTTTCCTTGCTTCCTTCCTTCCTTCTTTCCTTGCTTCCTTCCTTCTTCCTTCCCTCCTTCCCTCCCTCTCTTTCCCTCTCTCTCTATCTTTCTTTCTTTCTTTTTCTTTTTTACCGAGCACTGCTCAGGTCTGGCTTATGGTGGTTTGGGGGACTGAACCTGGGACCTTGGAGTCTTAAGCATAGGAGTATCTTTACATAAAAATTACTCTATCTACCCCCAAGGATTGTTGTAAATATTAGCTTTTCAAAAGTTACCCGGAAGTAGTTTAGCATAAATAACATTAAAAATATCTTTTAGAGAAAGGTAAAAGTACATTAGCAAGGATAATGTTACTAAAAAGTGAACACAGTACTAGAAGAACATAAGAACTTCCCACTTGAAAAGCTGAGATTTGTGGCATCATTATTAATAACAATCTCCCTTTTGGATCAGTATTTTCTGATATACTTAGGGTAAACTTGACTTGCTTCATAGAGATATTGGTTTAATGGGTTAAGTTAAACCTTCTCTGGACAATGCAGCATTTCCTAGCCACAATTAAATTATTATACTCATGAAAAAAATTTTGTTCTATAAAATAATCTCTCAATTCCACTGATTTATAATGAACACTGTAAACAGTTTTTAAAAAGATAATTGTTTGGAGATAGAGAAGAATCTCTGGACAAAACTGCCTCTTCTCTTGTCTTGCTTCTAGGACACTAGCTCAGCACACAGCAGCCCAGCTAGCTGGCTCAGGAGTCACACTGTTCTATGTAACTAGTTAGCTCAACTTTCTCTGATAGGGATCAAAGAGCCTTAGTAGAAGAGGATGTGAATACCATAGCCACAATCCCAATCTACCTATGTGAGCATCTGGAGCAGTTACTAACATTTATTTTTCATGTTCAGTAAAGTTTACCTTTATTTGAGCAAATTATCTCAGTCTCTGATGTCTCTCCTAAAGTCTTTTTTTAATGCACTTTTAAAAATCTTTTATTTATTATTGGATAGAGACAGAGACCAGTTGAGAATGGAGGGGGATACAGACAGGGAAAGAGACAGAGAGATACCTGCAGTCATATTTCACCACTCATGAAGCTTCCCCCCTATAGATGGGGACCAGGGGCTTGAACCAGGGTCCTTGCACACTATATTGTGTGCACTCAACCAGATGCTCCACTGGTCCTTTCTCCTAAATTCTGATTCTACATTTGTGCCAGATCCTTGCAGACCCACCCTTCCCTTCAACTGAGTCCCCCTCCTTACCTACTCACATACATAGTTTTTCTGTTTGCTGGGTTTAAATGTGTTTAGTGTAACCCAGTTTTTAGTTTGTTTTTACCCTCTTCCAACTTGAACCCAACATGTGTAGTCTCCAAATTACTCATGCTCTTATGGATAATACCAATTACCTGGAATCAAGTTTATAATTTTACCATTATATTTGACTCTGCCCAAACCACATACATACATACATACATTGTACTTCCAATGTGTTTACCTGCGGTAATGTTTTTCAAATGCAAACTACCCTTTTCCATTCCCACTGTCATTATTCACCAAGGTTAAGTGGTAACACTACCTCCTGCCTAGACTACTAAAACAATACTTTAACTGACCGGTTAGACTCTTCTTCACTTCATACACTTGCACTCACAATTTGACCCTCAATTGATCTTCAGATGAATTAAATCTTCTTCCCACAGAGATAAAGAATAAGGAAGCTTCCAGTGGAGAGTATGGGACACAGAACTCTGGTGGTGGGAACTATATGGAATTGTACTCCTGCTACCTTACAATCTTGTTACTCATTATTAAATCACTAATAAAAAAATTTAAAAAGTTGTTGGTGTATTGCACCAAAGTAACAGAGTCTTGGGGTGTGGGGGGAATACAGGTCCAGAAAGGATGACAGAGGATCTAGTGGGGGTTTTCCTGTTATGTGGAAAACTGAGAAATTTATGCATGTACAAACTATTGCATTCACTGTCGAATATAAAACATTAATCCTCCAGTAAATAAATTAAAAAAAAAGTTTAAAGTACCTGAAAAAAGATTTTTTTTAAAGTTAAACCTTCTTAACTTGTCACTGATGTTATATTACAGTGTATCAACATAACTTTTCCAACATAGTCCCCATTACTGCTTTTTCACACAAGCATATACCAGCAATTCCTCTCTAGACAACAGCCCTCCTACTGGTTATTTCCATACTCCTCTTATTCCACCTCCACAGCATACAAAATATGGTCTCCCTTTCTGCATCTGTCTACATTTTATTCCACACAAACTTTTCAGATGCCACCTGTCATAGCATTCTAGCACTCCTACCCAAGGAAGAGATTAAATGTTACATGACATGAACATTGAGAAAAAAGGTGGCAGGTCCATCTCTCAAGGTTTTTTATGTTGGAGAGACAGACTAGCAGACAAACATCCACATCAGGGCTGATATAAAATTAGAAGCTTACATTGTTACATAAAGGGCATCTGATCAGGCTGACCAAGAGAAAATAAGAACAAAAAGCAGGGCTCCAAAGAGGGCTTACTAATTCTGAAGAAGGATAAATGTGTCAACTTAAAAACTATTGACATAGTTCTGTCTGGTTGTTTAGTAGCTGTTCTGTTTTGGCCTTGTTTTGGAATGCAGTTTGGCTGGAGTTTTCCAGCATCTGCTCTGACACTCTGGCCTACATCCACTCTGACTGGTCAGACTCCACCATTTTATTTATTATATACTTAAAAATTTAACCAGAACACTGCTCAGCTCTAGATTATGGTGGTGCCAAGCACCACTGGTACCTCAGGCTATTGCTCTCCTGATAGTGCTATCTCCCCAGTCATTCCCTGAAGTTTTTTTGTTTGTTTGTTTGTTTTTTACTAAAATAGATAAAGGGGGAAATTAAGGGGCAGAGACATAACTCACCTGAAGGATACCTGTTTTAGCATAAGCATGACCCATTTTTCTAGTCCCTATTAAATTACATGGAGTACTACAGCATAAAGGAAACTGGTTAGGTGGTGTTTTTCCCTCTTCCTTCCTGTACTTCTCTGTCTGTCTTTCTCTATTTTAAAAGGTTGGCCCAGAGTCATGAAATACTTGTGACAAAACAACAATGGAAATGTGGAACTGATAGAGCCAGTGAGGACTAGACTAAACATCATCTGAGCAGAGCTCCCCTCAATTCTTCCCAACATTGCCATTCTTTCAGCATCTCAGGATTGAACTTCTCACTTGAAAATAATGTTCACAAGAAAGTTTGTGGGGTTTTTTTTGTTTGTTTGTTTGTTTACCTTCAAAGTGTTTCTTACGCTCATAATTTCACCCAATTCTGCAAGTTTCAATGTTTCTGCATTCCTTTTTTTTTAATTGCTTATTTATTTTTTTCATTGGAACTCTGCTTAGCTCTGGCTACTGGTAGTTCTGGGAATCAAACCCAGGTCTTCCTTGCAAGTAAATGCCATTTGCTAGTACTGCACAGCCTCTCTCCATTCCTTTTTTCTTGTACCTTCAAAACCTTACTCTCAGCTTCAAATTCCTGGGCATACAATTGACAATGAGAGTGAAATAATGGGGTCCTATAGATTTAACGAATGACTTATACATTGAGCAGGAAAATACTCACCCCTAGATACCCCTTTTCTTCCAGAAGAGAGAATTTCTTCCTGATGACATGTCTTTCTCCAGTTGTTGGCATTTGTTCTTTGTGTACTCTCCTCCAAGCCTGGATTCCTGGCACACAAATAAGCCCAGAGACCATGCTGGAATTACTAAAAGAGTTACTGTTCAACTTGACAGTCTTGCTATTGTTGCTGAATTTTTACCAGCAAGTCAAATGACAGTTGGAGAAGCTAGTGGAGAAAATGTTTCTAAGATCAGAATAACATATGTTCATTATCCAAGTTTAGATGGGCTGGAAACTCAAATTGATTGAGTCCTGGTGAGGTCAAACATCAACAGACTCTCTCAGCACATTGTCAATATTTCTTACATGAAGTTTTGCTGTTTTTTGAAGAATAGTTTGTATGATCAGTGGTAAAGTGGAGGCAAATAAGTGCCTTATTTAGGAATATGTGTTTGACCTGTGCAGTACACAGAGGTCTAGGCCACTTTGGCGCAGTCCTTTCTCTGGTTCAAAATTTAGGTGAAATGCAAGCAAGACTACTTCCCTTAGGGTTGTGACTAGTGGCGCTAGTAATTAACTTCACTGCTCATTATTTCCCACTGGTTTGTCCCTTTTCTCTGCACATTTTGGATCAAGAATGTAGGGCTGGCATAGGTGTTCTCTAGTCTATTGGCACTCTATTGTTTCTTCAAGAAATTTACCTTAGTAAGACAAAACAAAACTCAAGAGAGTTTAGGATAATATGATATGTCTTATAAGTGTTTCAATCTTATGGTTGTTGTAAGTTGAGTTCCTATTCAATTTTCATAGTTTCAAAGCTTTTTGCCACAATCTATATTTATCTTCTTCTTCCTTGATATTAAAGCTTAAGCTCCCAACTCTGACTAGTTAATGTTCAGGAGATGCTTCTCCTACATAATTAGTACTTTAAAAATTCAGACTGTTCCTGACTGATCGGTTCACTCTTATACAAGTGGCTCTTATTCCTGATATGTATTCAATATTTTCCTATGGAAAATTTTAGACCACCTATCATGGGGAAATAAACTTTACTCATGTGACAACTGTCTTGTAAATCATTATCCTCACCTCCTCCCATAAAAGTGATTTGGAAAAACAAAGCAATATTTGCAGGTCTGAAATTTAGCATCTTTCACTTGAATAAATAGTCATTTCACCTTGAGAGGGCATAGTTGCCATTGGTCTCATTACTTTATACCTCCCCACTGCCTTGTGTCCATTCATCATTATTTTTGTGCTTGCTTTCTTTGCTCTTAAGGTACCACTCAACAGGGAACATCCTAACTCAAAATTGTTGCAAATCCTTTTTGGAAATTGGCCATAAATGAAAACAAAGACAACAAACACAAATAACCCCCAAACAAAAGTCTATTCATATTTCTGAATCAGATTCTAAAGTTGCATTTTCATTGTCCTTCCTGATCCCCTCAGGCAAGGCAGGCCACTTCCTCTCCATGCCCCTAAGGAGTGTGGTCATATACTGGCAGCTTCTCACATGGGGTCGATCACAAGTTGTAAACTATGGGAGGGATAGAACTGGGATGATTCTCTTTTTTTAATTTATTTTTATTTTTAAAATCTTTATTTGTTGGATAGAGACAGAAATAGAGAGGGAACTGAGTGATAGAGAGGGAGAGAGACACCTGCAGCACTGCTTCACCACTTGTGAAGCTTTCGAACCTGGGTCTTTGTCTTTGAGCACTGTAACATGTGCGTTCAAACAGGTGTGCCACCACCTGGCTCCAAACTGGGATGGTTCTTATAGCTACTTTCTTATCCAGTACATGTCTAGCACATCCCTACAAGGAAAGTCCAACTGTCCCAGAATGCTCTCCATTTGACTAGCAGCCCCCATGCAACCCCACTTTTAGAGGATGCCCCATTCCCCATCACTTAATGCTGTAAAGAGAAGGATTTTCTTTCAAAAACCACAGGTTCTTGCTCAGTGACTTTAAACCATGCATTCATTTCATTGTCATCCTTTTTGCTTTCAGAAAATCGCCATGACCTAAGTAAGATATCTTTTCCCCCCTATAATTTGCATTGTGGCTGCTACAAGCTTAGGTATTTATTTATTTATTTATTTATTTATTTATTTATTTATTTATTTATCCTTTTGTTACCCTTGTTTATTGTTGTTGTAGTTATTTTTAAATTTTTTATTTAAGAAAGGATTAGTGAACAAAAACATAAGGTAGGAGGGGTACAACTCCACACAATTCCCACCACCCAATCCCCATAACCCACCCCCTCCCATGGTAGCTTTCCCATTCTCTAGCCCTCTGGGAGCATGGACCCAGGGTCATTGAGGGTTGCAGAAGGTAGAAGGTCTGGCTTCTGTAATTGCTTCCCCGCTGAACATGGGCGTTGACTGGTTGGTCCATACTCCCAGTCTGCCTCTCTCTTTCCCTAGTAATGTGTGTCTCTGGGGAAGCTGAGCTCCAGGACACATTGGTGGGGTCTTCAATCCAGGGAAGCCTAGCCAGCATCCTGGTGGCATCTGGAACCTGGTGATTGAAAAGAGAGTTAACATATGAAGCCAAACAATTTGTTGAGCAATCATGGATCCCAAGCTTGGAATAGTGGAGAGGAAGTGTTAGGGAGGTACTCACTGCAAACTCTAGTGTACTTCTGCTTTCAGGTATATATTTTGCAGTAGTTTATGGATACGTGTGCACATAAGCTCTCTCTCACAGAAACTGGTGTATATCTAGATTATGGGACTTTGTTAGAAAGTGAACTACCTGAGATGAAATTAGAGTGTACTATAAAAGGAAAGGTCTCACCCGAGTAATGAAGTTGAAGGGTTGTCATTCCACACGTGAAGTCTCTGGACACAGTCTGAGGTGAAGCATGTTGAGGTGGCAATCGTTGCTTTGGTTAGGTTGTGATCGGCGGATGCAATATTATTTGGTTTGGATTAGGAGATGCATATGGGAAAGTGGGCCCTATCCAAGGGTTCCAGGACTGGGGGAAGTAGGGGCTCTATAGTGAAGATGTGAGGTTCCTGCTGTCTTAGGGTTCAAAAAGACAATCGATAGTTAGTATTATCATCACATTATTTGTTAATTGGGTTAACTTTGAAAAGTCCCTTTGTTATGGTTTGCTGTACAGTACCCAGTATCTTGTATATAGCTGTGCTATTGGATGCTTCTAATCTACTTGGTCTAGGCTTTTGAGAGAGTCCGCATATCAAATACATAGCCTATATATTAAAAAGATTCAGTTTGTCTTTTGAGAAACTTTGAGACATACAAATGATTTCCCCCTCTCATATTAATTAACTACTGATTTATATGTCTACATTTTGCTAGGAGTGTACATAAACACCATTCCCACCACCAAAGGACTGTGACCCATCCCTCCCGCCCACTTCCACCCCCCACTGGCCCAGGAAGCTACATGTCTACCCCTCACCACTGGGTTTTTACTTTGGTGCCCTGCTTACAATTTGATCAGGTCCTGCTTTTAGTTTCCCTTTCAGATCTTCTTAGTCAGCTTCTGTTGATGAGTGGGATCATCCCATACTCATCTTTATCTTTCTGACTTAGTTCACTTAACATAATTCCTTCTAGGTCTGTCCAAGATGGGTCAGAGAAGGTGGGTTCATTGTTCTTGATAGCTGCATAGTATTCCATTGTGTATATATACCACAGCTTTCTTAGCCACTCATCTGTTGTTGGGCACCTGGTTTGCTTCCAGGTTTTAGCTATTATGAATTGTGCTGTTATGAACATAGGAGTACACACCTCTTTTTGGTTGGGTGTTATGGAGTCCTTGGGGTATAACCCCAGGAGAGGAATTACTGGGTCATATGGAAGGTCCATGTCTAGCCTTCTGAGAGTTTTCCAGACTGCTCTCTACAGAGGCTATACCAATTTACATTCCCACCAGCAATGTAAAAGGGTTCCTCTGTCCCCACATCCTCTCCAGCATTTGTTGCTACTGTCCTTTTTGATGTATGCCATTCTTACAGGAGTGAGGTGGTATCTTAGTGTTGTCTTAATTTGCATTTCTCTGACAATCAGTGACCTAGAGTATTTATTTATTTATTTATTTATTTATCTATCCTTTTGTTACCCTTGTTTATTGTTGTTGTAGTTATTGATGTTGTCCTTGTTAGATAGGAGAGAGAGAAATGAGAGAGGAGGGGAAGACAGAGAGGGGGAGAGAAAGATATACATCTGCAGACCTGCTTCACAGCCTGTAAAGCAACTCCCTGCAAGTGGGGAGCTGGGGGATCAAACCGTGATCCTTATGCCGGGGTCCTTGCGCTTTGCTCCACGTGCGCTTAACCGGCTGTGCTGCCGCCCACTCCAAGCATAGGTTCATATTTTATGCCTGGAATTGTGATTTGTGCATTTGCTAGATGAACTTGCGGAAAAGGCATATTTCTGTGACTTGCCCCTGAATAGTGGTTAATACCGAGAAAACTATAATATATGCTTTGTCATTCATATCTGTAGTGGATGAAAAACATCCCTTGCTTTGCTAGAAAATAGAAATCAGTATTGTGTTTTGATTGGCACTGTTCACTCCAAACCAACTCTGATGGCCAGTGTGAAGTATGGGATGTAATCATACAAGCTGCTGACTCATCCAGAGGACTTAAAACAAAGGGATTAATATTTTTAACCAAACCAGCAGAATTTAATTTAGTTTGACTGTGAAGTTATAATACCTGGATACCTAAACATTTAAGGAGAAAGAAATACAATCACGGAGAGTCAGGACTCAAGAAGTTGAATATGTCAGTGGTAACTGCAAATAGTCTGAATCAGCCTGTCAGGTTGCACAACTGAGGGCTTCAAACATTGTATTTTATAGGTTGAAGCTTAGCTAAAGTATAGAGTAGGAACTCAAAAGAAAATTCACCTGGCAGGGGACCTGCCTTGCTATATGTGAGACCCATGTTTGATCCCTGGACTAACACTTAGGAGTGGTACAGCAGCCAGCAGATATGGTACTTCACTGTCTGTCTGTCTGTCTGTCTCCTCACCATACAAAAATGTCAGTCTGAAACAGTGAAATCAAGCTTGCATGAGGTCCCACAAGACTAAATAAATAAATTAAAATATAGAGTAGTATTTATGAAATTAATTCATCAGAGGTGTTTCTAAAATACACAAATTCAGTAGATCTAGTGGAGCAATATATAAAATGTAAATAAATTTTACAGGTGATTCTTTTCTCCTTCTTCTCCTCCTCCTCCTCCTCCTCCTCCTTCTCCTTCTTCTTCTTCTTTTTGAAAGAAGGAGGTATAATGGGACAGAAAAAAGAGAAACACCTGCAGAGCACTATAGCACTGCTTCACCACTTGTGAAGCTTCCTTCCTGCAGTTGGTGACTGGGGGCTTGAACTCAGATCCCTGAACATAATAACATGTGTGCTCAACTGAGTGTACTACTATCTGGTCCTTTCCAGGTGATTCTTATGAATAGGCGAGTCTGGAAAAAATGTTGTTCCAAAGAAAGAGATCAAATTATTTTGTGGTAGAAAAATATGAGAACGTCTCAAGATCCAGGTAAAAATTTAGCAGAGTTACTGTCTATAGTGCGGGTGGAGTCCTCAGGAGGTGATATTTACTAGGTGGTAATATATGGGTATACACACACACACACACACACACACACACACACACACAGACACTTTAGTTCAACACAGGTCAATAATTTTATAGCCTCCTTAGGCTTAAATCAGTGCTTTGGGACAATAACTTATAAAAGTGTGGAAGATTTATACCATGCGAAGAGAAACCAGAGCATGGGGCAACAGCTTAGAACTTCAAGTACTCCTCCCTTTTTTGGAACTATCTCAGGCAGTGTTAAAGTAAGTGGAAATTGGCTCGCATAATCTGGGAATGAGGATAAAGTAGGTCTGGTCTAGTACTGGAATTTGAGTTTTGTTATATGTTCAAGAGAGCTAGGACATAATGGTTTCACTCATATGTAGAATATAGGTGACTAAAACATAGAAAAGTAATCAATTGGGAAACTGTATTTTACTGTTGACTGTAAACCATCAATCCCCCAATAAATATATATACATTTTTTGCCTGCAGGGTTATCACTGGGGCTTGGTGCCTGCACTACGAATCCACTGCTCCTGAAGTCCATTTCCTTTTTCTAATTTTTGTTGCCTTTGTTGTTATTACTGGATAGGACAGAGAGAGATCGAGAGAGGAGGGGGAAAACAGAGAGGAGGAGAGAAAGATAGACACCTGCAAATCTGCTTATGAAGTGACCCCTCTGCAGGTGCCCAGGACTCAAGCCAGGATCCTTGCACTGGTACTTGCACTACACACTACATGCACTTAACCAGGTGCACTACTGCCAGGCCCCCTGCTATGCTTTCTTTTCCACCTTTATGTCTAGTCACCAGCAGATACTCAGTACACAACTGAAACTCTTTATATATTTATTTAGTAATTGGTGATAAATGATAAAATGAATACATCTTTTTAAATAAATACTTGAATATGGTTACAGCAAATTCATCAGGTGTTTAGTGTTTAATTTACTTTAAGTTTCATAAACTTTTGTGTTGATGTAATCTGTCTCATGCTGAGCATCTTCATGGATATATAATCACAATTATTGTTATCTATCTAATGTTACAGAAAAATTAAAGCATTACAACAGTCCATATTGAGAGACAAAATTGCAGACAAACATAGCAAAGGCAGCAACAATAAGATCCCATGTTAGAAATAATATAATGTGACAGTCAATAATATTTATACCCCATTCCAATATTTGGGAGCTACTCTCTTCCCTGATGCAGCTTTCTGGTCCTTTTTTCCAGCCATGACATCATCTCCCCAGACACTAACTTGGATCCACCTTCATATCAGATTCAGGCTCAGAAGAACAAAAGAAAGAAAGAAACAAAACAAACAAACAAAAAAACTAGTAGAGCTACAGACCCTTTGGAATATAACTAAAATATGCCTACTAGCTATCTACAAAACGGAGACCCTACCCCCAACTCTTTATCTGCACTATTCCAGCCTTTTAGGTTCATGATTAATCAACAATTTATTTGGCTTCATATGTTAACTTTCCTTTCAGTCACCAGGTTCCAGATGCTAGCATGATGCCAACCAGACTTCCCTGGACACACAACCTCACCAATGTGTCCTAGAGCTCCTATTCCCCAGAGCCCCACCCCACTAGGGAAAGAGAAAGACAGGCTGGGGGTATGGATCGACCTGTCAATGCCCATGTTCAGAGGGGAAGCAATTACAGAAGCCAGACCTACCGCCTTCCGCATCCCACAATGACCTTGGGTCCATACTCCCAGAGGATTAAAGAGTAGGAAAGCTATCAAGGGAGGAGATGGGATATGGAGTTCTAATGGTGGGAACTATGTGGATTTGTACCCCTCTTATCCTATGGTTTTGTCAGTGTTTCCTTTTTATAAAGAAAAATAAATAAATAAATAAGAAATAATTTGAATTGGTCATTAACTATGATATTATTACTATATTTAATTATAAGCTTTGCAGGATATGATTTAAAGAGCTTACTGCAAAAACACTAACAACAAATTTGCTGCAAAAAATCACCTTTTTTAAAGTCAGTTTTCTTAGATTTCAGAATTAATGCTGAGTTAAAGACCAAACACTTTTTAAAAAATATTTATTTATTTACTTATTCCCTTTTGTTGCTCTTGGTTTTTATTGTTGTAGTTATTATTATTGTTGTTGTTATTGATGTCATCTTTGCTAGATAGGACAGAGAGAAATGGAAGGAGGAGGGGAAGACAGAGGGGGGGAGAGAAAGACACCTGCACAACTGCTTCACTGCCTGTGAAGTGACTCCCCTGTAGGTGGGGAGCCGGGGGCTCAAACTGGGATCCTTGCGCGAGTTCTTGCCTTGTGCTTGGGGCCACCTGCACTTAACCCGCTGTGCTATCGCCGGATTCCCCAAACACCAAAAGCTTTTTTAATGCAGGGTCTCTACATGTGCTTTACTACGTACTGATTCATCTCCCCCTCCCAGTTCAACTCTCAAAATGAGGATAGAGATAGAGGGAGGAAGGGAAGGAAAAGTAGAGGAAAAGCAAAGGAGGTGGGTGATGGCACACCAAGTTGAGCGCACGTTACAGTGCACAAGGACCCAGGTTCGAGCTCCCAGTCCCTACCTGCAGAGGGAAAGCTTTGCGAGTGGTGAAGCAGGGCTACAGGTGTCTCTTTTTCTCTCTCCCAATCACCTTCTTCCCTCTCAACTTCTGACTGTCTATCCAATAAATAAAGATTTAAAAAATCACTACTTAAAAAAAAGAAGCAAAGAAGGCAGAGCACTGTTCCATTATCAATGGAGTTCTCCTTATTGTTCTTATGAAGTACCAGGGATCAAAATATTGCATTTATAGACACTAGACCACTTGCCTGCCCCCCCAATACCATTTTCTTTTTTTTAATATTTATTTATTTGTTCCCTTTTTGTTGCCCTTGTTGTTTTACTGTTGTAGTTATCATTGTTGTCTTTCTTCGTTGTTGGATAGGACAGAGAGAAACGGAGAGAGGAGGGGAAGACAGAGAGAGGGAGAGAAAGACACCTGCAGACCTGCTTCACCGCTTGTGAAGTGACTCCCCTGCAGGTGGGGAGCCCAGTGCTTAACCTGGTCCTTGCACTTTGCACAACTTGTGATTAACCTGCTGCGCTACCGCCCAACTCCCCCAAATAATCATTTCAATCCCCAGATTATCTAAATATATCCTGTAGCACACTGACTGATTCACTCTAAAATTTAGTTTTTTTTAAACAACCATGGTTTATCTTGACCATAAATTTGCATAAAAGTGTTCAGCAATGATTACTTATTTGTTCAAATGCAGGTCAGTCACAGGGCTGAAAGGGGACTGGTAAAGCCAAGGTCATGATAGTCATTTACATAGTTGGTTTTATTTCATGAAGTCAATGTTTTGATTTTTTTTTTTTTTTTGCTTCCAGGGTTATTACTGGGGCTAGGTGCCTATACTACAAATCCACTGCTCCTGGAGGCTATTTTTCTCCCTATGTTGCCATTACTGTGGTTATTATTATTGTTGTTATTGATGTCATTGTTCTTGGATAGGACAGAGAGAAATGGAGAGAGGAGGGGAAGACAGAGAGGAGGAGAGAAAGACAGACACCTGCAGACTTGCTTCACTGCTTATGAAGTGATTCCCCTGCAGGTGGGGAGCCGGGGGCTCAAACTGGGATTCTAATGTGGATCCTTGTGCTTCGTGCCATGTGTACTTAACCCATTGAGCTACCGCCCAGCCCCCCACTATTTTGAATTTTTAAAAAATTTCTTTATTGGGGAATTAATGGTTTATTTTATTTTATTTATTTATTAATGAGAAAGATAGGAGGAGAGAGAGAAAGAACCAGATATCACTCTGGTACATGTGCTGCTGGGGATTGAACTCGGGGCCTCATGCATGCTTAAGAGCCCAATGCTTTATCCATTGCACCACCTCCCGGACCACGGAATTAATGTTTTACATTCGACAGTAAATACAATAGTTTGTACATGCATAACATTTCCCAGTTTTGAATTTTGACTAGATCTAAATCTTACAGAGATTTTCCACCTTTTTGTAAGTTTATACATTATTTATGAGTATGTGCTACCTATTAACTGGGAGGTTAGCCAAAGTGATGGCCCAGAAAGTTTGTTCCTCTCCATGCAGACCTCTTCAGGTGCTATCTGGACTTCCTTATAGCTTAGTGGTTGGGTCTCAAGTGGGAGTATCCCAATCTATAGGAAGTGGCAGCCCATTATCTTTAACAGCTTGATGTGTGTGAAAAATAGCAGGGCAGTTTCTCTCCTACTAGATTCTATAGTCAATCAGCCATAAAGCTCAGACTTATAGAGTGGGATATCGAGCTGACATTCATACACAGAAGTGTCAAGTAATTATAGAACCGTATTTATAAACATCAGAGTGACAGAAATCCTGACTTGTTTATATAAGTGAATTATCACTAGATACTAGAGCGTAATATTAATTTTCTAAGACTGTCATAACAAGTTTAACTTTGTAGAACTTAGACATTTCCATTTGTTTCAAGAAATCTGGTTCAAATTACATAATGAAATGATTTCCAAGATGTATGAATTCCCTTATGGGTCTGTGTTGACTAACATAGGTCAAGGTGGCTCTGATCAGAGTACTCAGCTGAAATTTAACTTGAGGATAGAATACTCTTTACAGAAACTAAGGAAGTGGAGGGAATCAGGCGACAGAGCAGCGGGTTAAGTGCACATGGCACGAAGCACAAGGACTAACATAAGGAACCTGGTTTGAGCCCCTGCTCCACACCTGCAGGGGAGTTGCCTCACAAGCAGTGAAGCAGGTCTTCAGGTATCTTTCTCTTTCCCTCTCTTTTTCCCCTCCTTTCTCCATTTCTCTGTCCTATCCAACAATGACAACATTAACAACAACAACAACAATAAACAACAAGGGCAACAAAAGAGGAAAAATAGCCTCCAGGAGCAGTGGTGCAGGCACCGAGCACCAGCAATAACCCTGGAGGAAAAAAAAATAGACTCTAAATTGAGACAATAGTTATAACCAGGAAATTGTTCAAAATAATACAAATGTGAACTCTTTGCCTGAATTATTTGAAGCTGTGGCGATTAGACAAAAGGTGAACATACAAAACAACTTCCTGAGCAAACAGAGGGGCTATTCAGTATCTCACTAGACAACATAATTCTTTCTGTAAGGCTGAATCTCTTGGGGGAAAAATAAAGAAAACTCAGAGATTATACAATCTGTTGCCTCTGCCAAGGAATTATGTTAAAGTCTAAGTACAGTACAAAAGTAAGAAAGTAAATAAGGGTTGGAGAGAATGTATTTCCTTAAGAACAAAAACAATTTAAACTTAACTCTTTGGTGTGCATATATTATAATTATCTATCATGCAATGCTGTACAATGGATTTGGGAAATTCTTCCAAGTGTCTGTTATGATCTAGAATATCACAGGGAAAAAATGTACCTTTTTCTTTTTCTCTTTTTCCTGTTTCTCTACTGATAAGTTTACTGCATCTGGGGGATTCCTCATTAATTGATAGAAGCTGTGTTATCACTGTATTTGTTTAGAACATGGCAACTTACCTCTGGGAATATTCTGGTTCTATTTGGGAGAGGAGAAGAGGAGAGTTGGTGGTGAGGCAAGTGAAGAAACTGTGGCTGTCAACCTCCACATCTATGGATAACAAATTTTTGACAAGGGTGGCCAAAACATTAAATGAAAAAAGGAGAATCTCTTCAAGTGAAGTTGGAAAAATTGAACAGTGCAAATGAAATTGGACTACCACGTATCACTGTGTACAAAAGTCAACTCTAAGTGAATTAAAGGCATAGACATTAGTCCAGAAAGTATTAATCTATAAAGAGAATAATAAGATACCACTTTAAACCCAAGAGAATGTCATAGATTAGAGAGGAAAGTACAACAAATGTTGGAGAGGATGTGGGGGTAAAGGGGGTACTTCAGCACTGCTGGTAGGAGTGTAAAATGATCCAACCCATCTGGAAAATAGTCTGGTCCACTAGAAATGAACCTACTCTACAATCCAGCAATTTCTCTCCTGTGTATTTATCCAAAGGAAATAAAAAACATCTATCAGAAGATATCTCTGTAATCTATATTCATAGCAGCACTGTTACAAATGCCAAAACTTGGAAGCCACCCAGATATCCAATGACTGATGGGCGACTAAAAATACTATGGTATATATACACAGTAGAATACTACTCAGGTGTTAAAAATTATGAAGTAATTTCCTTTGTGTCATCTTGGATGGAACTAGAAAACATCATGTTAAGTAAGATAAGCCAAAAAGAGATGGACAAATATTGAATGATCTCACATACAGGTGGGACTTAATAAATAGGGACAAGGAGGAAGAACACCAAGTGAAACTTGGACTGGGAAAGGTGTTTTGCATCAAAGAAAAGGATTCTGAGGAATAAGGGGAAGGGAAGAGCTGAAGAGAATCTTGGGGTCTTAGGGAATGTTGACGCAGAAGGACCTAGGTTATGGGCAAGAGTACACAACAATGTCAACAGACGCAGAGAAAGCTTTTGACAAAATCCCACATCCCTTTATGATCAAAACACTATAGAAAATAGGAACAGGTGGAAAATTCTTCAGGATAATGGAGTCCATATATAGCACACCTACAGCAAACATCATACTCAATGGTGACAAACTGGAAGCACTTCCCCTCAGATGAGGTACTAGACAAGGCTGCCTACCATCACCATTACTATTCAACATAATGTTGGAAGTTCTTGCCATACCAATCAGGCAGGAGCAAGGAATTAAAAGGATACAGATTGGAAGAGGATAAATCAAACTCTCCCTATTTGCAAATGATATGATAGTATACATAGAAAGACCTAGAGAATCCATCAGGAAGCCTTTGGAAATTATTAGGCAATATAGTAAGGTGTCAGACTACAAAGTTAACATACAAAAGTTGGTAGAGTTCCTTTATACAAATACTAGGTCAGAAGAAGAAATCCAGACATCAGTCTTACTCACTATAACAGCAAAAACAATAAAATATCTAGGAATCAACCTAACCAAACTTATGAAAGACTTGTGTACTTAGGTTATGGGTCATTATTCAAGGAAACAGAACAAGACACATGGAAATGGATTCCATATTCATTGTGTTGAAAGAATTAACATCATCAAACGAGTATTCTACTCAGAGACATAAATATTTAATGCTTTCCCATTCTCTATCCCTCTGGGAGTATGGACCCAGGGTCGTTGTGGGTTACAGAAGGTGGAAGGTCTGGCTTCTGTAATTGCTTCCCCGCTGAACATGGATGTTGACTGGTCGGTCCATACTCCCAGTCTGCCTCTCTCTTTCCCTAGTATGGTGGGTCTCTGGGAAAGCGGAGCTCCAGGACATATTGGTGGGGTCTTCAGTCCAGGGAAGCCTGGCCAGCATCCTGATGACATCTGGAACCTGGTGACTGAAAAGAGAGTTAACATACAAAGCCAAACAAACTGTTGGGCAATCATGGACCCAAAGGTTGGAATAATGGAGAGGAAGTGTTAGGGGGGTACTCACTGCAAACTCTAGTGTACTTCTGCTTTCAGGTATATATTTTGCACTAGTTTGTGGATAAGTGTGAACATATGCTCTCTCTCACAGAACCTGGTCTATATCTAGGTTTTGGGCCTTTGTTAGAAAGTGAACCACCTGAGATGGAATTAGAGTATACTATGAAAGGAAAGGTCTCACCCGAGTAATGAAGCTGAAGGGTTGTCATTCCACACCTGAAGTCTCTGGATACAGTCTGAGCTGAAGCATGTTGAGGTGGCAATCGTTGCATTGATTAGGTTGCGATCGGCAGATGCGATATTATTTGATATGGATTGGGAGAGGCATGCGGGAAAGTGGGCCCTATCCTAAGGTTCCAGGACTGGGGAAAATATAGGCTCTCTAGTGGAGATGTGAGGTTCCTGCTGTCTTAGGGTTCAAAAAGACAATAGATAGTTAATGCTATCATCACATTTTTGGTAATTGGGTTAACTTTGAAAAGTCCTTTTGTTAGAGTTTGCTGTATAGTACCCAGTATCATGTATATAGCTGTGCCATTGGTTGCTTCTGATCTACTTGGTCTAGGCTTTTGAGAGAGTCTGCATATCAAATACACAGCCTATATATTAAAAAGACTCAGTCTGTGATTTAAAAACTTCAAGACATACAATTAATTTTCCCTCTCTCAGATTAATTAACTAGTGATTTATATGACTACACTTTACTACAAGTGTACATAAACACCATTCCTACCACCAAAAGACTATGTCCCATCCCACCCACCCACCCCCACCCCTCACCGGCCCAGGAAGCAGCATGTCTACCCCTCACCACAGGGTTTTTACGTTGGTGCTCTACTCGATATTTAGTCAAATCCTGCTTTTAGTTTCCCTTTCAGATCTTCTTTCTCAACTTCTGTGGGAAAGCTCTCAGGGGAGAGGATGGGGTATGGAGATTGGGTGGTGGGAATTGTGTGGACCTATACCCCTCCTACCCTATGGTCTTGTTAATTTATCCTTTCTTAAATAAAAAATAAATTAAAAAAATTTAATGCTATCCCCATCAAGATCCCACCCAATTCTTTTTTTTTAATTTAAGAAAGTATTAATTAACATAACCATAGGGTAGGAGGGGTACAATTCCACACAATTCCCACCACCCAATCTCCATATCCCACCCCCTCCCCTGATAGCTTTCCCATTCTCTATTCCTCTGGGAGCATGGAACCAGGGTCATTGTGGGTTGCAGAAGGTAGAAGGTCTGGCTTCTGTAATTGCTTCCCCGCTGAACATGGGCGTTGACTGGTCGGTCCATATTCCCAGTCTGCCTCTTTCTTTCCCTGGTAGGGTGGGTCTCTGGGGAAGCGGAGCTCCAGGACACATTGGTGGGGTCTTCAGTCCAGGGAAACATGGCCGGCATACTGATGACATCTGGAACCTGGTGACTGAAAAGAGAGTTAACATACAAAGCCAAACAAATTGTTGAGCAATCATGGACCCAAAGCTTGGAATAGTGGAGAGGAAGTGTTAGGGGGATACTCACTGCAAACTCTAGTGTACTTCTGCTTTCAGGTATATATTTTGCATTAGTTTACTGATACGTGTGAACATATGCTGTCTCTCACAGAAACTGGTGTATATCTAGGTTTTGGGACTTTGCTAGAAAGTGAACCACCTGAGATGGAATTAGAGTATACTATGAAAGGAAAGGTCTCACCCGAGTAATGAAGCTGAAGGGTTGTCATTCCATACGTGTAGTCTCTGGACACAGTCTGAAGTGAAGCATGTTGAGGTGGCAATCGTGTGTTGGTTAGGTTGTGATCGGCAGATGCAATATTATTTGATATGGATTGGGAGAGGCATACGGGAAAGTGGGCCCTATCTAAGGGTTCCAGGACTGGGGGAAGTAGAGGCTCTCTAGTGGAGATGTGAGGTTCCTGCTGTCTTAGGGTTCAAAAAGAGAATGGATAGTTAATGTTATCATCACATTAATTGGTAATTGGGTTAACTTTGAAAAGTCCTTTTGTTAGGGTTTGCTGTACAGTACCCAGTATCTTGTATATAGCTGTGCTATTGGTTGCTTCTGATCTATTTGGTCTAAGCTTTTGAGAGAGTCTGCATATCAATTACACTGCATATATTGAGAAAAGATTCAGTTTGTGTTTTGAAAAACTTCGAGAGATAGAATTAATTTTCCCCCTCTCGTATTAATTAACTAGTGATGTATATGACTACATTTTACTAGGAGTGTACATAAACACCATTCCCACCACCAAAAGACTGTGACCCATCCCTCCCACCCACTCCCACCCCCCACTGGCCCAGGAAGCTGCATGTCTAACCCTCACTTCAGGGTTATTACTTTAGTCCCCTACTTACAATTTGATCAGGTCCTGCTTTTAGTTTCCCTTTCAGATCTTCTTCCTCAACTTCTGTTGATGAGTAGGATCATCCCATACTCATCTTTATCTTTCTGACTTAGCTCACTTAACATAATACCTTCTAGCTCCAACCAAGATGGGTCAGAGAAGGTGGGTTCATTGTTCTTGATAGCTGCATAGTATTCCATTATGTATATATACCACAGCTTTCTTAGCCACTCATCTGTTGTTGGGCACCTGGTTTGCTTCCAGGTTTTAGCTATTATGAATTGTGCTGCTATGAACATAGGAGTACACACCTCTTTTTGGTTGGGTGTTATGGAGTCCTTGGGGTATAAGCCCAGGAGAGGAATTACTGGATCATATGGAAGGTCCATGTCTAGCCTTGTGAGAGTTTTCCCGACTGCTCTCCACAGAGGCTGGACCAATTTACATTCCCACCAGCAATGTAAAAGGGTTCCTCTGTCCCCACAACCTCTCCATCATTTGTTGCTGCTGTCCTTTTTGATGTATGCCATTCTTGCAGGAGTGAGGTGGTATCTTAGTGTTGTCTTAATTTGCATTTCTCTGACAATCAGTGACCTAGAGCAGTTTTTCATATGTTTGTTAGCCTTTTGGATCTCCTCTGGAGTGAATGTTTTGTTCATATCCTTTGCCCATTTTTGGATGGGGTCATTTGCTTTTTTGGTGATAAGTTTGCTGAGCTCTTTATATATTTTGGTGATTAGTTTCTTGTCTGATGTATGGCATGTGAAGATCTCCCATTCTGTGAGGGGTCTCTCTGTTTGTTTAATTGTTTCTTTGGATATGCAGAAGCTTTTCAATTTGATGTAGTCCCATTGGTTTGTTTTTGCTTAAGTCTTCCTTGCAATTGGGTTTGATTCATCAAAGATGTCCTTGAGCTGTAGGTGGGAAACTGTTTTACCAATGTTTTCCTCTAAGTATTTGATTGTTTCTGGCCTGACCTCTAGGTCTTTGATCCATTTGGAGTTGATTTTTGTTTCTGGTGAGATAAAGTGGTTCAATTTCATTCTTCTGCATGTTACAACCCAGTTTTCCCAGAACCATTTATTGAGGAGAGCCTCCTTCTTCCATTTAATCCTTTGGGCCCCCTTATCAAAGATTAGATTCCTTAGGTGTGGGGATTTATTTCTGGGCTTTCAATTCTGTTCCACTGGTCTGTGTGCCTATTTTAGTTCCAGTACCATGCTGTTTTGATGATGATGGCTTTATAATATAGTTTAAGGTCTGGGAGTGTGATGCCTCCATTTCTGTTTCTTTTCCTTAAGATGGTTTTGGCAATTCTAGGTGTTTTCATGTTCCAGATAAATGATTATAGTGTTTTTTCTATTCTCTTAAAGAAGCTTGGTGGAACTTTGATGGGTATTGCATTAAATTTGTATATGGTTCTGGGGAGAATATTCATTTTGATGATATTGATTCTTGCAATCCATGAGCATGGGATATCTTTCCATTTCTTGGTATCAGTTTCTATTTCTTGAGTAGCGACTCATAGTTTTCAGTATATAAGTCTTTCATTTCTTTGGTCAACTTTATTCCTAGGTATTTGATTGATTTTTCTGAAACAGTAAATGCGAGTGATTTCTGGATGTCTTCTTCTTCAGATTTGGTGTTTGCATGAAGAAATGCCACTGATTTCTGTACACTGATTTTATTGCCTAATAACTTCCAGTAGTTTTCTACTGGATTCTTTAGGTTTTTCTATGCATACTGTCATATCATCTGCAAATAGTGAGAGCTTGACTTCTTCCCTTCCAATCTGTATTCCTTTGATTTCTTTCTCTTGCCTGATTGCTCTGGCAAGAACTTCCAATACTATGTTGAAGAGTAATGGTGACAGTGGACAGCCCTGTCTAGTCCCCGATCTGAGGGGGAATGCTTTCAGCTTCTGTCCATTGAGTATGATGTTGGCTGTAGGTTTGCTATATATAGACTCCACTATCTTGAGGAATTTCCCATCTATTCCCATTTTTTGTAGAATTTTGAGCATGAATGGTTGTTGGATTTTGTGAAAGGCTTTCTCTGCATCTATTGAAATAATCATGTGGTTTTTGGCTTTGCTTTTATTGGTGTGGTGAATGACATTGATTGCCTTACAGATGTTGAACCAGCCTTGCATTCCTGGGATGAATCCCACTTGGTCGTGATGAACACTCTTTTTGATATGTTGCTGTATCTGGTTGGCCAAGATCTTGTTTAATATTTTGGCATCTATGTTTATCAGCGATATTGGTCTGTAGTTTTCCTTTTTTGTTGTGTTCCTATCAGCTTTTGGTATCAGGTCGATTTTGACTTCATAGAAGGTGGAAGAGAGTATTCCTGTTTCTTCAATCTTATGGAAATGCTTAAGAAGTATGAGTACTAACTGTTTCCTGAAAGTTTTGTAGAATTCGTTTGTGAAGCCATCTGGTAGCCAAAATATATAAAGAGCTCACCAAACTCAGCAACAAGAAAAGCAATGGCTCCACCCAAAAGTAGGGAAAGGATATGAACAAACTATTCATTACAGAAGACATACAAAAGGCCAGCAAACATTTGAAAAAATATTCTAAGTCATTGATTGTGTAAGAAAAGCAAATAAAGACAACAGTGAGATACTAATTCACTCCTGTGAGAATGTCACACATTAAAAAAGGTAGCAGCAACAAATGCTAAAGAGGTTGTGGGGATAAAGGATCCTTCCTGCACTGCTGGTAGGAATGTACATTGCTCCAACCCTGGTGGAGAGCAGTCTGGAGAACTCTCAGAATGCTAGAAGTAGACCTACCTTACGACCCTGCAATTCTTCTCTTGGGGATATATACTAAGAAACCAAACACACTGAGAACGATTTGTGTATACCTCTTGTCATAGCAGCACAATTTGCAATAGTTATATCCTGGAAGCAATCCTTGTTTCCAACTGATGAGTAGCTTGCTGAGTAAATTGTGTTAATGGAATACTACTCAGCTAAGAAAAATGATGGAGCATATGTTCACATGTATCTATAAATTAGGGCAAAATATATACCTAAAAGCAAAAATACACAATAGTCTGTAGTGAGTCAGTATAAAGTTCTTAATGAAATAGTGTCTACTTAGACTTAGATACCCTTCTCACCTACTTCCTATTATAGTTCTCTCACTTATTCCAAAGCTAACCTTAGCAAAGCAAGGACTGCAAAAGTTGAATAAGGGCAAGAGACTGGCATACTTTAACAATGACTATCAGGCCACCCCAACAGCTGGGGCCCTATTTAGGGAGGCCTGAGGTTCCCAAACAGACTTGATGGGCCTAGACCTCAAATAAATCACTCTCTCCATTGTTACTGGTCATTTCTATCATGAACAACACAATAGACCTCTTTGTGGGCCCCCATAGGACCTTACCCTCAACTTGGATCAACAATGGTAGAGAATGTTCCACCCTCTGAAGGGAGGATAGACAACATAATCTATGCTACACCTGAGGAAGATGGATCGATACTGGGGCAGCCTGGAATGTTCCTACTGATGACCACAGAATGTAAGCTCAGATCTAGAGGGATGCAGAGGTCACATAAGCTACTAAGCTGAATATGGGTCTCAGATCACATCAAATCGATGGGGTTTAAGTCAACAATATTTATACCCCTCTCCCATATTAGGGAGCTACTCTCTTCCCTGGTCCACCTTTCTGTTCCTTTTCCAGGCATGACATCATCTCCCCAGACAATAACTTGGATCCACCTGCATACCAGATTTCAGGCTCAGGGAAAAAAAAAAAAAAGAACTAGTATAACCACAGGCCCTTTGGAATATAACTAAAATATGCCTGCTAGCTATCTACAAAATGGAGACCCCCCCCAACTTTTCATCTGCACTGTTCCAGCCGTTAGGTCCATGATTGGTCAATAATTTGTTTGGCTTTGTATGTTAACTCTCTTTTCAACCACCAGGTTCCAGATGCCAGCATGATGCCAACCAGACTTCCCTGGACACACAACCCCACCAATGTGTCCTAGATCTCTGCTTCCCCAGAGCCCTTCCCCACTAGGAAAAGAGAGAGACAGGCTGGGAGTATGGATTGATTTGTCAATGCCCATGTTCAGCAGGGAATCAATTACAGAAGCCAGACTTTCTACCTTCTGCATCCCACAATGACCTTGGGTCCATACTCCCAGAGGGTTAAAGAATAGGAATTCTATCAGGGGAGGAGATGGGATACAGAGTTCTGGTGGTGGGAATTGTGTGAAGTTGTACCCCTCTTATGCTATCATTTAGTCAATGTTTCCTTTTTATAAATAAAAAATTCAAAAAAATCCAAAAAAAAAATAGAAAAATGATGAATTCACCTTCTTTATGTCATCAAATGAATTATTTTGAGATAAGCCAATAAGACAAAGGTGAATATGGATGATCCCACTCACAGACAGAAGTTGAAAAATAAGAACAGAAGGGAAACACAAAGCACAACTTGGACTGGGGTTGGTGTATTGCACCAAAGTAAAAGACTCTGGGGTGCATGTGTGTGTATCTGCGGGGGGGGGGGGGGAGGGTTCCGTCCCAGAACATGATGGCAGAGGAGGCCCTAGAAGAGGCTGAATTGTTATGTGGAAAACTAAGAAGTGTTACATATACAAACTATTGTATTTTACCGTCAACTGTATACCATTAATCCCCCAGTACAGAAAAAAAAAAAAGCACACTGCAAAGAATTTTCACAAGGAGATGAGAACTTATCCATATGTCAATATGATTGAATTGTAAACCATTAAACCCTTTCAATAAAAGTGATTAAAAGAGAAAAGAGAGGGCCGAGTGGTAGTGCAGCAGAGCGCAAGACCAGCACAAGGAAACTGGTTTGAGCCACTGGCTTCTCTCCTGTAGGGGGGGTCGCTTCACAAGTGGTGAAACTGGTCTCCAGGTGTCTATCTTTCTCTCCTCCTCTTTGTCTCCCTTCCTCTCTCCATTTCTCTCTGTCAGAACCAACAACAACAAGGGCAACAAAATGGAAACATGGCCTCCAGAAGCAGTGGATTAGTTGTGCAGGCATGGAGCCCCATTGATAACCCTAAAGGCACAAAAGAAAAGAAAGAGAAAGAAAAGTAAATTATAGTTTGGATGTTGTCACTAGTCTTTGTCGACTTAAAAAATTGATGCAACTTGAGAGAAATAAAATCTTGAGGGTTGTTATTTTCCTAAGTGGAAACTTTAACTTGTCAGTAATATATGTTATTCTAGATATTGAGAATGGAAGGTTTGCTCATGTACACACAAGGAAGTAGTGCTGTTATGTGCAGAATGCTTTTCCCCAAATGACCAAGAGAATGCAGATATGTTTTCCCTTTCTGCCCATTTCTCATAGTCTCAAAGGATATTCTGTTCTTTTAGTACAAGTTTATGCCAATATTAATGAGTAACTGGTTCTTGGAGTCATACTAGATTTATAAACAAACAAATAAGAACCAGAAATTCTTTAAAAAATATTTATTTATTCCCCTTTTTTCCCCTTGTTTTATTATTGTCATTGTTGTTGGATAGGACAGAGAGAAATGGAGAGAAAAGGAAAAGACAGAGAGGGGGAGAGAAAGATAGACATCTGCAGACCTGCTTCACCACTTGTGGAGTGGCTCCCCTGAAGGTGGGGAGCTGGGGGTTCGAACCGGGATCCTTAAGTTGGTCCTTGGTGCTTTGCGCCACGTGGGCTTAACCCACTGCACTACCGCCCAAGTCCCAGAACCAGAAATTCTTGGCCCCATTGCTTCTTCTTTCCTCCCTCATCTGTGGGTTTTATTGTCTCTGAGAGAAAAGAGGGAGGGAGGGAGGGAGAGAGAGAGAGAGAGAGAGAGAGAGAGAGATCCCATAGCATCATAGCACTATAACTGCTTTCAGTGCGGTGGGAGCAGGGCTAGAACAGGGGTCCTACACATGGTAAAGCAGTACACTATCCAAGTGAACAAGTAAGTTATTGTGCCTACTCTTTATCCTTTTCTTTTAATTTGAATGCTCTTTGATCTGCCTCCACAGAATCTTCATATAAATTACTGGGTACATTCTTAACCTTATACATGTATCATGCTTATACAGCTCTATTTTAATTTGCTAATTATTATTCTTCTTTTAAAATGTCAGATTTCAGAATGTAGCACATATAGGAGAATTATGCAGCTTATTATTATTAATTTTTAAAGTTCTGAATGCAGTATTCTGCAACAGGTTAGTGTTCTATTTTTTAAAAATATTTTATTTATTTATTCCCTTTTGTTGCCCTTGTTGTTTTTCATTGTTGTAGTAGTTATTATTGTTGTCATCGTTGTTAGATAGGACAGAGAGAAATGGAGAGAGGAGGGGAAAGACAGAGAGGGGGAGAGAAAGACAGACACCTGCAGACCTGCTTCACCGCTTGTGAAGCGAGTCCCCTGCAGGAGGGGAGCCAGGGCTCGAACTGCCATCCTTACGGTGGTCCTTGCGCTTTGCGCCACCTGTGCTTAACCAGCTGCGCTACAGCCCGACTCCCGTTAGTGTTCTTTTAATAACTGCCTTATTATTATTATTTTTTGGTAATATCTTTATTTATTGAATAGAAACAGCTGAAATCAAGAGGGGAGGGAAAGAGACAAAAAGACACCTGCAACACTGCTTCACCACTTGCAAAACTTTCTCCCTACAGGTGGGGTTTGTTTGTTTTTCATATTATTTATTTGCTTTTTGTCTTTCTTATTTTTCACATAGTACTAGGCGTTAAACCCAGGACATCTTATGTGAAGTCATGCACTCTACTGCTGAACCATTTCTTGGGTCTCTTGCCCAAGGATCCATACTCAGTATGAACTACTGTTGAAATTTAAGCACTTGTTTTGTTCTCGAAAGAGAGCACAAGTGTCTGGGTGGTAGTGCACCCAGTTGAGTGCACGTGAAGGGACCAGGGTTCAAGGTCCCAGTCCCCACCGGCAGAAGAAAAGCTCCACCAGTGGTGAAGCAGTACTGCAAGCGTCTCTCAGCCTCTCCACCTCCTGCTTCCCTCCCAGGTTTTCTCTGTTTCTAGAAAATAACTAAATAAATAAACAAATACATGAATACATAATTAAACAAAATGTTAAAAAGAACAGAGCACACACTCTTAATCTATAACTTATAGAAAGGTGAGAAATCTTTAGAATATTTAGATCTAGTCAAAATTCATTGACCTCATGGAATAATTAAAAATATACTTGGTCAACTAAGGTATAGGTGAAAGTAATTCTGTACAAG
Organism: Erinaceus europaeus; assembly: GCF_950295315.1. Lineage (NCBI taxonomy): Eukaryota > Metazoa > Chordata > Mammalia > Eulipotyphla > Erinaceidae > Erinaceus > Erinaceus europaeus. The sequence goes on from NC_080168.1 coordinate 75,770,588, forward strand.
TAACCAAGAAAACTCAACTAATTTGTACATTATTTTTCAGCATTGCCTGCCTTTTGCAATTGCATTGCGCTTACTGAAGTGGAATAAAAAAATATGCAAAGCCATGTAACTGATTATATAACAACTTTCAGATTCAGCAAAGCAGAAGTTGCAATTTCAATATTGTTGGTCACTTTTTTTTCAGAAAGGGATGTTTCTCTTGATACCAGGACAAACATCTTCTTTGCTTTGCTTCTCATTTCAAATATCTGTCTTATGCTTCAAAGATCTAAACTTATTTCTAAGTTTTCCCTTGGAGACCACTTTCAATTCTTTCAGTTTTATTTTCCAAATTGTTTTTGTCTTATATCGGTTACTGAATGATAGCTTCATCTTTTTCATGGCTACTCCTGACAGGTCATTCTCTTTGTTTTGTTTATTCTAATTCTTTCTCCTTTGCTTCTATAGCTTTCATAGCAGGGGGTATAGAGTGAATAGGTGGTTCACTGAGTTTGAACTTGGTTTTGAAATATCAGTTTTATTAATTTTTAAAAAAAATTTAATTACCTTTATTAGAGAGGGAAGAGGGTGATAGAAAGGGAGAGACAGAGAGACACCTGCAACATTGCTTCACCACTCACAAAGCTTAACCCCTGCAGGTGGGGACTGGGGGCTTGAACCTGAGTCTTTGCACATTGTAACATGTGCATTTAACCAGGTATGTCACCACCCAGCCTGTAGAAATGACGATTTTATATTGATTTATTTAGAATCTGAAAGACAGGACTGGAGAGTAAGGATATAAACTAACTGGATTAATATATATATGGAGAGAGAGAGAGAGATGTGACTTCCTATTTCCAGGGTATTTGCTTATAATACCTATCTGTAAAAGAATGCTTTGCCCCAAGAAGCAGGTGCCAGGTGGACATCTAGAAAAGATGAAGAATAGGCCCTTTGGTTATGAAAATCTAGATAGGGACGAGAGTAGCTTGCACAGTGGTTATACAAAGAGGCTCTCATGCCTGAGGCTCCAAAGTTCCAGGTTCAATCTACTAAACCATAAACTAGAACTGAGCAGTGCTCTGTTAAAAAAAATCTAGATGAGAAACACTACCTATCAAAGAAAAACTTGAACTAGGATGGAAGTCAATGATTTTTCTGGTCATAAAACCCAAAAAATGGAACACTCATGTACAATAATAAGGAGAAGGGATACTATTATATTAAACTTAAACTAATGAGAGGATACCTAAAGTTTCACATAAAAGAGTATATCCAGAGTAGACAGTAGTAAGAAGGATATTGAAACTGAAAAATGCTAGATTTGAGTGGGTACTTTGCAAGACACAGTACTTGTAAATATTAATAAGTGAGACCTCTAGTTAGGCTTCATCACCTGAAAGTTAAATGCTTTATTAAAGGAACTGATATTTGAAGATGGTGTTGAGCCCTGACTATTCTCCTAGAATCTAGGTAGTCTGCAGAAACGGGAATTTGAAGGGCTCACTGTCTCAAAGGGTCCTATGCAGATACTGTTCTTTTTTGCTTCTGTAGCTTCTTCTTGATTCTTGTGTACTCTCTACTTTGAGTCGCTTTTGGAAACTAGAGGAATTCCTGCATTTATTCTTGATTCTGTTTTCCTCTGTCTAGAAGTAGGGCATTAAAAAATTAAATGAGATAGTATTTAGAAGCACTATAGGAACAAGATACATATACACTAATTGTGATCCCTGTGAAATGGGATTATTTATCTAGGATACCCTAGAACGAATGCCCTTGATTCTCACCTTTGATTACAATTAAGATAAGACACATTCTAAGTAATGCACAAGATTTCAAGGATTAATAAAGTTCAGTCAACATTACTGACATGTACTACACACTTGGACCGAGGTCAAGCAGCAACTATAAAATGAAGCCCTGGGCATGCTTCCTAGGTCTTCAAGGAAGGCTCAGGGTTATTGAGATGCACAGAACCTGAACTGATATTATTTCTCTTTGTCAAAAGTATTGTTAAAACATAAATAAAAGCTTAACAATAAAGAGAGAAATTACATTTGGAGTGGGGAAAAATAAATCACAATACATCCCAATATTTAAAATCTAATGAATACTACAAGTACCATAAAAACCCAGCAGAAAAAAATGCACCATAGTATTTCTTTTATTAATGAACTAGTACACTTCTCTATATTTACCGAAAATATGGTTTTGTCTGTATACTCTTTGGTCACCTTTTCACCTGACAATGGTTTTTAGGATTATTTTTTATTTCTTTATTGAGGAAATGTGGATTTATAAGTTTGTTACTACCAAAGAGGTGCAGTTTCACATCTCTGCAAGGTATCACCATACCTCACTCTCTTACAAGACAAAATGTTAATCTGTCTTTCCTTCAGTGTAGCCCATTACATTTAATTATTATTATTATTGATCATTCTTATTAGGTGTGATTGAGGGACAAATCATTGACTTATTTTTTTTATTTAATTATTAGAAGAAGCTTATTACATCACAAACTTTGTTTCACCTAACTGTCCTCATAGTTCCAGTGCTCAACCCAGAGGCCATTCTTATTGTGCTATGGTCTCAGGTTGCTCTGCCTCTCAGGGTTATGGTACAGGCTGAGTCAGTGTGGGATACAGGACTGCTGGGATCCATTCCTACCCCAGGACAGTTAGTATTGCTTAACTATATGGGGAAGTGTTTACAGACCACACAATACATCTGATTAAAATTCAAGTAATTGTCACTCTAACTCAAATCTCCCTAAACTGTATCTCTCAAAGTCCCTGAATTACTGCAAGGGATCCAACATGAGGAGACATACAAATTAGGGTGGGAAAGATTAAAAGGCTATAAGCACCCTGTGTTCATAGCTACATGATTCACAATGGCTTAAACATGGAATTTACCTTCATGCTCACAGACACATGACTGTGTTAGGCTGCTGGAGGGAAAGTCTCACTTCTCTGGCTTCTTCTTGTACTGGACAAATAATCCAAATAACATTAAACAGACTAGGAAAAGAAACAAATCCAAAATTTAATAATAACGGGCACAGAGGGAATACAATAGCAATGTTGACATCCATATTTCTAAATTTATACTAAAATTATGTGTTTAGGATGTGGAGAAGGGGATCTGAAAATAACAGGCAGAAAAGAGAAAGGAATCCATAATCACTTTCTTTTGGAAAGAAAAACACTAGTAAATTTATGCTCACTTTGAGAAGCGGAAGACAATAACTCAGTCTGAAGTATCCAGGACTTGCTCTGGGCCCAATTATTTTTTTTTAAAACTCTTTTCCTCAAAAAAGAAGTGCTCAAAAAGGTGCTTCCTGAAAAATACTAACTTTGTATGACTTCCTGGGCCTGGTATTATTATAATTTTTTTATTGCCACCAGGGTTATCGATGGGGCGCAGCAGGCACCAATTCACTGCTTACAGAGCCCATTTATTCCTTTTTCTCCCTTTTTTCCTTACATCCTTCTTTCCATCCCTCCTCCTTCCTTCTTCTTTCTTCCTTCCTTCCTTCCTTCCTTCCTTCCTTTCTTTCTTTCTTTCTTTCTTTCTTTCTTTCTTTCTTTCTCTCTTTCTTTCTTTTGAATAAAAGAGAGAAATTGAGATGGGAATGAGTGATAGAGAGGAAGAGAGAAAGACACCTGCAGACCAGATTCACTGCTCAGGAAGCATTCTCCACTGCAGGTGGGGAGTGGGGCCTAAAACCCAGTTCCTTGAGCATGGTAGTATGTGTACTTAACTGGGTGTGTCAACTCTCTGGCCCCTTTTCTGGGGCCTGTTTATAGCACTTCCAACTAGATAAAGAAGCTCTGCCATCCAAAGGATAGATACCGTGAATTTTGGGGCAAAATGAATGGAAATTAAAACAATTATGCAAAACGAAATTAGAGAAGTGAAAGACAACTCTGCATGGTTTCACAGTCACTCATGTGGAATAGAGCTAACTAAACAAGTTTGCAACCATAAATGATGATTCAGATGGAACAGTCTTTCAGATACTTTGAAAACTGTTGCAGGAATGGGGCGATAAAGCTAAGTGTCTTGTTAGAGTTATCTTTTTGGTGTAGGGGCACTGGAACTTTGATGGCAGGTGGTAGGCAATATTCAGACATATGAGTGTATGCTATACACCTGGTCTTAAAATATGTTAAAATAATGTTAAAATATGTTAAAGTAATGTTAAAAGTTAAACAAATTTCAGAGATATTCCCATATTTAATAGTATTTATTTATTTATTAAGTAGAGTGTGACCCATCATTCATCTCCTTCATGAGAGTGGAGGACTTGAAAGGTCAGCTCTTCAAGGATGAAATAACATTAGCTAAATAAAACAGCTCAATTTCTTTCAACAGAGATGGTGAATGCCTTGTAAGGAGATAGACATTTCTCATGTCTGAGCAGAGAGAGGGTATGTGGTCTCCATCTGCTAGTGATTTCACTAACTTATTCTCACAATTCTATAGTCTGTAGATTAGCTTTCCAATACCAGTTAAATAGGCATGTCCTCAGAAGATCTCACCTCCGCATTCTGATGCTAGCACATACCTTAGTGTTATCCTAGGATTCCACTTATCTAAATCACTGCTGCTATTAACATTCTGTTCTCTAATCTCTTCATCTCTCCTTCCCAGATAGCTTCTCCCTATCTCTGACCTCTCTTAAAGCCTCTCCCACCCTTCAGTATGACTCGTAACTGAAGTTACATAAAATTTTCTGTACCATGGTTGCTTATTTACTGAGGATAAGGTTCAATACGTGTATTCACCTGCACAAAGATATGCATGGCTTTTGACACATATAGCCAAACTACTTTTCTGGTAGCTCAAATGCAGCACTGAGAGAAGATGGGTATTTGCATTTGGTAGTATATATCTGAGTAACACAACAGAATGTAAAACTTGAATTTATCCTTTGACAGATTTGGATAAATACCAGATTTGATAGTTTCACCTGTATTTTAAATTTACTAAATAAAGAACTGACCTCCATATTTTCAATCTACTGTGAATGTTTATTAAGGCAAATTAAATTGTTTGAGACATTCAGTTTATATCTTTGGTCCCAAGACTGTGGTTTCTGTGCTGACTGGTTGTCCTGGGAAGAAAAACATTTCCTGACAGTCAACAGACTCAATTATTCTGGGATCTAGAAACACGAGAACAAACTAGAAAATGGTTTTTAATCTACCAAGTAAACAAACAGAATGGAGAAGGCAGAAGAGGCAGCCAGCCCAGAACAATAAACCTAAGCTCAGAGATTGAAAGGCCCACCATTTATATAGCACCCAATGTTTGATCTCTTGTTGGCCATTCTGTGGTCCCCAGGCTCTAGGATCTTGCTAAATAGCATAAGGGTAAATGAGAAGCTGCTTAGAACAGAAGCAGACATTTCCAAAGACTTCTTCTCAGAAGGTTTTGCCAAATTTCTGGGAATAATTAAAAAAAGCTTGAGCCACAGAAATCCTGGATCATCCATGCATATAAACACATTACTAGGGGGAACTTCAATCATATGTGTGCTAACAAATGCCCCTTTTAAAAGTGTCTTGATTTTCAAAATGGTACTTTTCCCAAACTATACGTATATAGTGGCTTGAAACAAAAAAACTCTTTGATAAACCCTGCCTATTTCTGGATGGGTGGAGCTGAGGTAGGTGTGGGTGGGAGGTCTGGTCACAACTTGTTGGCTACACAACTTTGATCATTCAGCAGAGAAAGGGCCAGACCATCATGCCTCAAATTTGTAGCCTCAAGCTGAACCTTATTTTGTAAGTCATGTCTCATCCACTTCATTAATGATCAGCAAATGACTGGAACTCTAGCCAAAAGGTCCAGACATTAGGACAGGACATAGCAACTGACACTGACAACCAAAAATAGCACTTTGGATTTAAATGGATGACTCAGACTTGACTTCCTACGCTTGCCTGGGATAATATTATACATAGAAGAACTGTTTCAATTTTATTTTCTTTTATGTGAAAGGAGGGTTTTATTGCATCCATCTGGGCAATGAGCTCAGACTCAGCTCTGCAGGGGGGTGCACCCACACTTCCACCACAAGGCCTTGGGGCACTTGGCACTGTGGCCTCCTAAGCATATCAGCTCACTTCTATTTAATTTTCTACCCCAAGTCACCGAAGAACAGGAGTATGATTTGGGAAGTTATGTCAAAGTTTTATAACATTTCCAGAAACCTCTCCCTTTGCACTTTTCCCACTAACCCCTACCCCCCTTCTCCATAACATGGGAGCAATTAAAAAGCCAATTAGTTAATGATAAATGACACAGTTGTACGCCTCAGCAGGGTGTTCTTTGCTAGAGATGGTGAACTGAAGAATCAAATGTGTCTTTTTAGAACACATCGCCAAGCATAATAATTTTAAATATGCTGGCAAAACTGATTAGGTGTTTCTATTTTCTTTTCCCTACTAGGCTTATTGTTGAGACTTGGTGCCTGCATGGTTCACGAAGTGTCCTCTTACAACCCTCACCTTGAACCCAAGCCCTTGTGTGTGGTATGTATGCACTTTCCTGGGTGAGTCACCAACTGGTTCCTATTAGATTATTCTTAATAGGGTCTACAATAGAAGACATTTGCTACTCATTGAAGTTGATGTTTTAACTACCACCAGGTTTACTGCTGAGACTCAGTGCCAGCACTATGAATCCACTGTTCCTGGTGGCCACTTTTTCTTCCTCTCTCTTTCCCTCTCTTTCTTGTCTATCTGATAAGACACAGAGAAACTGAGAGAGGGAGGGGAGGTGGGAACAGAGGGGAAGAGACCTGCAGCATAAAGCCTCATGCCTGAAGGTGGGATACAGGGGCTTCAACTCAGGTCCTTGAACTTGGAAATATGTGTGCCACCTCCTAGCCTCTGAAGTTGAACTTTTTTATATGCAGTGTTAGGGAATGAACTTAAGCTCTGCACATACTCAGTTCCACTGAGTGACCCCCTAGGTCCAATTTTCATTCTTTGGAGAGAGAGAGAGAGAGAGAGAGAGAGAGAGAGAGAGAGAGATATTAGGGTAGGACACTGTGTTATTATCTGTGTCACTCTCCTGGTACCACTCATGGTGTTCCCAGGGTGGTGATGGGGCTTAAATGCAGAGCCTCACACATGGCAAGATGTGCTTAATAGCATGACCCCCCCCCCCCAGCCTCAGTCCAACAGGATATATATGCAGGACAGGAGGCAGTCCTCATCTTTTTATTGCAAATGAATGCCAAGGAAAATAGAAATAGCTAGATAAAGATAAATAAGGCAGCCAAAGCCAGTACACTATAGTTGGGGGAGATTAAAGATGATCTTCTCACTGGATCACTACATTTCAACACACACACACACACACACACACACACACACACACACACACACACACACAGACACACACACACACCAACTCTAAATGGATCAGGGATTTGAATGTGAAACTGGAAACCATCAAACATTTATAGGAAAACATTGGCAGAACTGTTTTTGATCTAAGTTTTAAAGAAATCTTTGATGATTCATGGCCAATTGCAAGGAAAACATAAAAAAATAAAATAAAAACAATGGGACTGCATTAAACTGAAAAACTTCTGTACAACAAAAGGAACAATTGCCAAACAGAGGGAATCCTTACAGAATGGGAAAAGATCTTTTTATGTCATTAGAATAAAGGTTAATAACCAAAATATATAAGGAGCTCACCAAAACCAGAAAAAGAGTGACCCCATCCAAAAGTGGGGAGAGGATATGATTCATCAAAGAAGAGATCCAAAAGGACAACAGACATATGAAAAAAATGCTCCAAGTCATTGGTTGTCAGAAAAATGCAAATAAAGACAACAATGAGATACCACCTGTCTCCTATGAAAATGTCATACACCAGAAAAGATAGCAGCAACAAATGCTGGAGAGGGACAAAGGAACCCTCCTGTACTGCTGGTGGGAATGTAAACTGGTCAACCCCCCCGGGCAGAGCAGTCTGGAGAACTCTCACAAGGCTAGAAATGTGCCTACTTTATGACCTGGCAATTTCTCTCCTGGGGATATATATATATTCCCTCCAGGCTTATCACTGGGCTGAATGCTTACACTACTATTTTCCCCATTTTGTTGCCCTTGTTGTTGTTACTGTTGTTAGATAGGACAGAGAGAAATCAAGAAAGGAGGGGAAGACAGAGGTGGGTGTGTGTGGGGGGGCTCAAATCGGGATCCTTGTGCTGGTCCTTGAGCTTTGCACCATGTGAGCTTAACCCTCTGTGCTACTGCCTAGTGCCTCCCCCAGGGATATATTCAAAGGAAACAAACACACCCATCCAAAGAGATGTACGTACACCTATGCTTACAGTAGCACAATTTATAGTAGCCCAAATGGGGAAGCAACTCACGTGCCCAACAACAGACAAGTAACTGAGAGAGTTGTGGTATATATATGAATACTACTTAGCTACTTCATCTCATCTTGGATGAAACTGGGAGGAATCAAGTTAAGTCAGATAAGTAAAAAAGAGAAGAATGAATATAGGGTGATGTCACTCATAGATGAAATTTAAAAATGGAAAGGAGAAACACGAAGTAAAACCTGGACTGGGGTTAGTGTATTGTACCAAAGAAAAGGACTATGGGGAAGGAGGGCGGGGCGGGGGGGATTCCGGTGTCCTGGCACATGATGGTGGAAAGGACCTAAATTGAAGGAGTGTTTTACAGACACCTTTCATGATGAGATGAGAAATTTTACCAGTCAACAACTGTACTGCAGACCATTTATTCCTCAATTAAAATTATAAAATAAAGTAAAATAAATAAAAAATTAGCTTTTCCTTTAAAAGTTAGACCATGCCAATGTAAACTGATGGTAAATTGTACAGGCTTGTACACTATGCAATCTTTTAACAGGGTGGAGGGTGGATGGGTTACTTCTAATAAACTTTCAGGATTTCATTCATTCCTTAAATTCTTTTCTGAGTGGACCTGTGCTAAATGTCTGGCTTGTAGATCCAGGCAAGGGCTTCAAAAGCAGTCCCAGTAAAGATAAACTAATGTGAAGGAAGATCCAACAAAGGGCAGAGCCTGCATCCAGATTTTATTATTTTGATAATGTTAGGGTTTACAAAATCAGTTACCTTGTTGAGCTGATAATCTTGGAAATGCCCTTTATTATAAACCTTTGATTAACTTTCATATAAAATAATATTAGTTAACATTTAACACTTGGTTAAGTGTACACACTAATTCATAATGTGTTAGATTCATCATGCAAATATCAGTAATAAAAGTTCTTATAGACTTATATAACAATACTACAAATGTCTAAAAGTTATCTGGTGAACTCTCATAATAAAAAAAACTATGCTTTTTTTGGATACAGGACTCTCATATGAAGTTTCCTTTCCTGAGAAGGAATTTAAGGGCACTTTGATACTGGCTAGAGAAAGAGAAGAGTGGTATGAAATTCTACATACAAATATTATATAAGTAGAGCCTTTATTAAAGAAAGTAGGAAAGACTTTAGGAATTACTGGCTTGAGAGAAAGCTGACTTATAACACAGTAAGCTAGTGGGTTATCAATTTAGAAACAGTACTTCAGGGCAAGGAAGATGGCATAATGGTTAAGCAAAGAAAATTTCATGCCCGAGTTTCCCAGGTTCAATCCCCCATATGACCGTAAGCGAGAGCTGAGCAGTGCTCTGGTAAAACAAACAAACAACAACAAAACTTTAGACATAAGTATAACTTGGACGAAGTTTTGGGAATTAGTCATGTAGTAGAAGTCAAGAGAGTAGATGTAATGGAAAAGGGAAAGATACTGAACAAAGCATGTAGAGAATCAAATTCTGAGATGAATCAGCTAAAGACAAGACTTCTGGAGGAGAAACTAAAGAGATGACCAGAAGAGCACATTTAAAAAGTAAGCATTTATGTGATCATTGGGGCTTTCCAGGCCCCAAATGGCCTTATTTCTTATAACCTGCCACTCAGCTCTCTCCTCTCTAGCACACTGGGCCCCTTGCTGTTCCTCAGTATAAATCTGTACCATCTTAACACTGTTGAAGTACAAAATACATCATCCTACACTGACTCTGGATTATTCAGAAGTCAGACAAATAATAAGGAGGCATCAGACAGATTTATAAAAGGAAAAGTAGGGAGAGAAATGTATTAGCAACATATATACTGTCTGTATAAGTAAGAGAAAACCAGCAGAGCTAAATACTTATCCACATGGCTTTAGACACCATCTTTAAGTAGATTTAGGTAAAGTAGAGGATATAGGGAAAAAGGGGAAGGTTATCTAGGGAAGTTACCAAAGAAGTCACTATAAAACAAGGTTTGCAGATATAAGTTCGGTCTTCCCCACTGAAATGAGATTAGAAAAAAAAAAAACTAGTATGGTTTCACTCATATGTGGATTATAGATAACTAAAACATTTGCACTTGAATAAACAACAACAACCAATAACCAAACTGTCTCTAAGACTTTGCGGAAAGACGATGGGCTGAGTTGGGGAACAGAATTTTAGTGGAGGGTACAGTGTGGAACAATGTTCATGTAATACTATAATTTGTATTCCACTATTAAATCACTAGTAAAAATTATAGTAATTTTGTAAAGAGAGGCATTAAAAACAATATTTATTGTCAATGAAATCAATTTGAAACCACATTTTTCTTGGACATACCTATGAGCCAGAAGTCCAGGATTCACAGAATCAGATCAGTTGAGTTCTGACTCTTGGCTCCATTTTGCTGTTAGGGCCCCTTCCATGAAATCAGGCTTTGCTAAGGACATATTTTACAATCCTCGGTTTTTGCTTCCCTATAGCACATAGCACTGGCTTCTCTCTACCAAAAACACTTTCCCTGAGATGGTTCCACATGGCTTTTTCTCTAACATCCCTCAAGTATCACTGCCTTCTTGATTCCCACTGCTAATTATTGAATGCCAAAACCTCCCACTATCTGTACTCTCCAACTGCCTTACCCACTCTGTCTTTCCCATTTTCTGAGATGCAGCAATTTTCTAGATAACATACCACATAATTTATTTACTACTTAATCTGCATCATAGTAATTTTGTTTATATTGTTTGATCTCTGTCTCCAAAGTCTAATAAAATATAATCCTCATGAAGAACTGGAATACTTGTTTTATTGACCTATCCTGTGTGTCTTGAACAGTACACATCACAGTGAAGTACTCAATAACCATTGAAGGAAAGAGTGAACAGTGTTGGACAGTGTCAAGGAGGTAGAGACGGAAAAAGGAATGGACAGGATCAAAACCTGAACTCAATTTAAGTTTTAGGAACTTGGTATCCCTAGTGAGAACAGCTGATGGAAGATAATTGGGAGCCTAGTAAGTAAAGCAGTGAGAAGTGGAAGCAATAAAGATCACAGGGCCTTTAAGTTTCATTTGAGATGAGACAAAGGAGATGATTTCATCATTTTTAACAGCTGAGTGGCATTTTACTGTGTGCCACTCATCTGTCATTGGGCATTTGGGTTGCTTCTAAGTTTGGAATATTACAAGTTGTAGAATATGAATGAATCATGTTAAGTGAGATAAGCCAAAAAAACAAGGGCAAATACCAGATGATCTCATTCATAGGTGAAACCTAAGAAACAAGGACAGAAAGGCAAAACACAAAATGAAACTTGGACTGGGTGTGGTGTATTGCACTAAAGCAAAGGACTCTGAGGAACAAAAGGAAGAATGTTGGGATAGGGCTTAGGACCTAGCTTGGGTTGACAAGAGTGTTTTGCAGACTTCTATCACAAGGAGTTGAAAAACCATACCCATGTGTCAACAACTGTATTGTACACATTAAGCCTCCAAAATAATTAAAAGAGAATCACAGTGCCTACCTAGTTGAGCAAATTAATGTTTAGGCATAATGCTAAAAAAAAAAAAAGAAATAAAAAGGAAAACAGAGAGTAACAATTACATTAGCAACTGCATCAGCTTTTTATGTTAGTGTCAGAAGACAAATCTAAGGCAAGAAGTAGGCTGGTAATCATAATAGGCTGGATAGTGTGAAATTGCAATTTAAAGGGTGAAATTAATCTTCAGTGTATCCAAATTTGTGCAATAATAATCTATTCTAACAAGGAGGCACACAAGGTGCCTTGTTAGCATAGGAAGTAGCATCCGTCTCATAAAAGGGAGGCACACCATGTTCAAGTAAAACCTATTTACAACAGTTCAGATTGTACAAAAACTGGATCTACAAATCAAAAGGAGTCAAGGAAGACAAATTTCAAATAAAGATAAGAAAGGAAAGGGAAATAAAGAACCAGAGTGCAGTGCAAGCTAAAACAAAGTACAGGAAGAAGACAGCAAAGAGAAGACATTTCCTGTTGAGAAAAGGCGACAGTTTTGGTCTGCCCCAGAGAAAACAACCTTATCCAACAGCCACAAGAGAGGAAAAGGCACAGAGAAGTGGCCCTTCCAGAAGTTCAGACAAGTGAAAGGAGAACAAACTCAATTATTTTAGTAGGGCTGCAGGAAGGGAATCTACAGGAGGAGGGTGTAATTGGAATGTGAGACAGTAAATTAGACAGGCAGGCAAAGAACATAAAGAAAAAATCCTGAGGGCAGGGAGTTGGGCAGTAGTGCAGTGGGTTAAGCCCACGTGGCGCGAAGTGCAAGCACTGGCTTAAGGATCCCAGTTCGAGCCCCCAGCTTCCCATCTGCAGGGGTGTTGCTTCACAGGTGGTGAAGCGAGTGTGCAGTTGCCTACCTTTCTCTCCCCCTCTGTCTTCTCCTCTCTCCATTTATCTCTGTCCTATCTAACAATGACAACAATAAAAACAACAAGGGCAACAAAAGGGAAAGTAAATAAATAAAATTAAAAAATAAAAATCCTGAGGGCTGCCAAAGAAGGTAGTATTTTTAGAGCACACACAAAACAACAGCAAATATGTAATGCCACTAAGAAAGTTCAAGCAGATTCTGGAGAAACAAATTAAAAGAAAGAGCATCTGAGTGCTTATTTTATATAACAAACTGGGAAGTGTGTGGAATTATCTGATAATGAGTCACTAGCTTCTCTATGCCATGCATCTGATTATTTAATATGTAAGAGCATTGTGAGGGTCAGATGCAAAGAGGAGGTCCCCACATGGTGGGATGTATCTGTCCACCTAAGGATTCTATCGGAAAAGTGATTGTTATAAAGGCTAGACTAGTTGTCTGTTTATCTTGAAAGAAAATTCTCTTTTGGTAGACCTCAGCACTGGATAGCTAGCACTAGGGCATTAAACAGTTACAGGACGTGGCATCCCTGAATTATAGCCGTGGCAGGGTTTTGATCTTAGCAACAATCACACAAGAACAACAGGTGACATTTATGTCATGTTATATACTATACTAAGTTTTATACAGTTGATCTTCATTATTTCTTGCTAAAACTTACACTGACACCAACATCATTACTCACAGAAGTTTCATGCTCATTTATGAAAAAAATGGAGAACAAAGGAAAATCGGAGTACCCTGACATGCACGCGCACGCCCAGATGAGGGTGAGCAGGGTGACAGTCTTCTTTCTTTAATTTTCACACTGTAAAAAAGTGTCCTTTATATAACATGTATGGTACCATATGTTGCTCATTTTAAAAGCTATTTGGCAATTATTTTGTTGTCAAAATGGGTTCTTTTCTTTCTTTTTTTTTTTTTTTCCTCCTCCAGGGTTATTGCTGGGCTCGGTGCCTGCACCATGAATCCACCGCTCCTGGAGGCCATTTTTTTCCCCCTTTTGTTGCCCTTGTTGTAGCTTCGTTGTGGTTATTATTATTGCCCTTGTTGACGCAATTCGTTGTTGGATAGGACAGAGAGAAATGGAGAGAGGAGGGGAAGACAGAGAAGGGGAGAGAAAGATAGACACCTGCAGACCTGCTTCACCGCCTGTGAAGCGACTCCCCTGCAGGTGGGGAGCCGGGGGCTCGAACCGGGATCCTTACGCCGGTCCTTGTGCTTTGCGCCACATGCGCTTAACCCACTGCGCCACCGCCCGACCCCCTCTTTTCTTTTTTTGCCTCCAGAGTTATTGCTGGGGCTCAATAAATCCACTGCTCCTGGTAGCCATTTTTTTCCATTTGATTAGGTAGGACAGAAAGAAATTGAGAGGGGAGAGAGAGAGAGAAAGACATCTGCAGACTTGTTTCACTGCTTGTGAAGTGCCCTCTCACAGGTGGGGAGCAAGGGGCTTGAACCCAGATCCTTGTGTGGGTCTGACGCTTAGTACTATGTACGCTTAACTGGTGTGTCACCGCTGTCCCCCAAAATGGTTTCCAAGTGAACTGCTAATTTATTTTCTAGAGTTCTAAGGCACAAGAAAACAGTATTTAATATGTATGTTAGATTAGCTTCATTTGGCACAAGTTACAGTGCTATTGGCCATGAGTCTAATGCAAATGAATCAACAGTATATATTAAATAAGATGTTTTGAAACAGAAGCACACATAACACTGTATTTCCCTAGGAGGAAATAGTGTTTTCTAGGTCAGTGCTTGTGTTAATCTTGTAGAACACAACTATCACTGTGAATAATGAGAATTTACTACATATTATTACAGTTAATAGTCATAGCTCCAAAAAGTAATCTTATAGAGGCCATATTTTATAAAAAATAATAGATCTGTATGAATTTAGGCCTATGGAGGTTAAATATTGTGTTTCCAAGCCAATACTGGCAAGGATCTAGAAGCCAAGTCTGACTAGATCTCTGCTCACAGGGATATGTCACATTGCTATAAAGGTGGAGGCTGATGGCAATGGAGGCTTTTGTTAATGAATAAACTTGAGCCAGCCCCAGAAGACAAGAAAGAGTTAAATGGAAACTTAAAGTAGAACTGAAATCTGAAATCATAGGCCAAAAAAGAATGATGAGAATGTTATTTGTTATTGTTACTATGACCTTAGTTTATACTACCAGATGATATGATCTGGGGAAACTTGTGGCTTCATGAAGTTGGAAGCATGCTTTGAAAAGAATACAGCTCTGTACAAATAGTTGGTACACTAGGAAAACACGGAGCTGGGAGCAGGAAATCCTAATTCTGCCAGTAACTAACTTGCTGCCAGGCTTTGAGAAAATCCCTTTCACACCCCTATACCTTTGCTACTCCACCTCTACAATTAAAGTGTAGGTGGGTGATTCCCTTTGCTCTAAGTATGTATGATATGAAAAATGATATAACTCTTTGTGGCTTCTAGTGTAAAGAATGAATGTAAGGAGCTACCTTACTAGGGAAACATAGAAACAGGCTGGAGGTATGGATTGACCTGCCAATGCCCATGTCCAGCGGAGGAATAATTATAGAAGACAGAACTCCCAGTTTCTGCACCCCCAAAAAAGAATTTTGGTTCATACTCCCAGAGGAAAAAACAATAAGGAAGTTTCCAATGGAGGGGATGGACACATAGCTGTGGTGGTGGGAGCTGTATGGAATTATACCTTTATTATCTTATAATCTTGTAAATCAATATTAAATCATTAATAAAAATAAAACATTAAAAAAGGATGACTATAAGTCTTATTTTGCCTGGAATCAATTTGCTTTACACCTTTTTTATAGAATGATTATTAGTTAATAGCACCTTTCACTCAAAAGCATGACAATATAAACTATATGGCATCCTGTGCATGTTCTTGATGCTTACTTCACTATGTCAGATACAAGAAAATTTTTACCCTCATCTTAGTAGTAGCAACAGCTGAAGTTATGTATTTTAACGCTGCTCACTCTTCCTAGTCATGTGATCAACAGCCATTAGGGTTCTATAAAAATAAAATACAAAAGAAAATAATTTTCAAATTTCAGGCTCAGGCAAAAAAAAAAAAAAAAAAAAACACTAGTATAGCTACAGGCCCTTTGAAATATAAGTAAAATATGCCTACTTGCTATCTACAAAATGGAGGACCCCCCAACACTTCATCTGCACTATTCCAGCCTTTAGGTCCATGATTGGTCAACACTTTGTTTGGCTTTGTATATTAACTCCCTTTTCAGCCACCAGGTTCTAGATGCTAGCATGATGCCGACCAGACTTCCCCAGACAGACAACCCCACCAATGTGTCCTGGAGCTCAGCTTCCCCAGAGCCCTTCCCTATTGGGGAAAGAGAGAGACAGGCTAGGAGTATGGATTGACCTGTCAATGCCCATGTTCAGTGGGGAATCAATTATAGAAGCCAGACCTTCCACCTTCTGCATCCCACAATGACCTTGGGTCCATACTCCCATTTAAAGAATAGGAAAGCTATCAGTGGAGGGGATGGTATACGGAGGTCTGATGGTGGCAACTGTGCAAAGCTGTACCCCTCTTATCCTATGGTTTTGTCAATGTTTCCTTTTTATAAATAAAAATTTTAAAAAACCTAAAAAACAATAATTAAAAAAAAAGAAAATAATTTTCATGTTTTTTAAATTGAGTAGTATTCCATAGTGAAATACTGTCATTTGTGGGAAAAAAAAAAACTAAACTAATGGGCCTTGAGGGAATTATAGCAAATAAAATGTGTCAGAAGGAGAAAGACAAATACCATCTGTCTTCATTCATATGTGGCAAATAAAGAAACCAAGCAAAATAAAAACAAATCCTGAGATTCTGACAACAGAGTTGTGATTATGAGAAATTCATAAAGAATTGGTGAGACAAATATAGGAGGTTTGCTAGTGGGTGGGAAAAATACTTTTGATGAAGATCATGATACACTATATATATATATATATATATATATATATATATATATATATATCCAACTATGTAGCTGTATACTTGAAAACTATGTATTTTTAAACCAATGTTACTTCAATAAAAAGTTTTCAAAATAGTTTTATCTTGTTTTGACTCTTCAGTATGTTAAAATGCAGTACATCATTTTATTATATTATTAATTTGCTTGGCAAAATATTTTTAGCTCTAAATAAATACAAACTTAAGTACAGTCCAGATTAAATCCTAAACTTTCTGAATGTTGGTTGGAAGAGTAATTAATTAAACTAATTCATTAGTCTGTATTTCTGGTTTAATTCCCCCCCAACTTTCTGAGTAATATTTAGCTATTCAATCCAGAAAATAGAAGATGTTAATGAATGAACAAAAACCACCCAACAACCTCATTATAATACTGTTCCTGCCTACTGCTCACTGGTGAGAAAGTTTCTCAGTAACAATTGCTTATTTTCCCTCAGTACCAACTGCTTACTTTCTGGAAGGACCTATGATTCAGAAAGATAAGTTGGGGGAGAATTTGAATTTGCTGAAAACCTAATAAACCGATTTGTATCTGTAATAAAATCCTTTGGGTCAGTATCAAAATTGACTACTGCTCAAAAGGTCATGGGTTTCAGAAATTACCAGCCAAAATTTCAAGTAGAAGACTGTACCATTAATGATATAAAACTTGAGATGTCAAGGAGTGTTAGGTCATTCCCTTCAAAGTGATTTCTCTCTGGTCAGGAAATAACTCAAAGAAGATGGTAGGCCTGGCAGAGGCTCTGCTACACTATATCCTAAACAGGAAGATACCACCAGCAACTTTTATCTAAGTTAAGTTCCGTGCATAAAACATTATCCTTTGTCTTTGCCAAAAAAGAGGCAATTTGATCTTATGAGCAAACAAAAATGCAATTTGCATCAACACACATACAGACCTGTCTGTTTCTGGTTACTTAGTTTCTATACTTACCTTGATTTTAAATACTAAATGTTGTTCTGCTAGTTTTACTGCTTTTGACACGTTGCATTTAGTAAAAAAGTAAAACTCATTTGTGATGTTGAACATTTATGTTTAATCTTTTTTTTTCAGTTAAGTATTCTCTAATTTTAATTTTTTTAAATATAAGTGTCCATTTGGAATATAACTAAAATATGCCTACTAGCTATCTACAAAACAGTGTCCCCCCCCCCCCCCCCCCCCCGCCAACTCTTCATCTGCACTATTCCAGCCTTTAGGTCCATGATTGGTCAACACTTTGTTTGGTTTTGTATGTTTACTCTCTTTTCAACCACCAGGTTCCAGATGCTGGCAGGATGTTGACCAGACTTCCCTGAACAGACAACCCCACCAATGTGTCATGGAGCTCAGCTTTCCCAGAGCCCTTCCCAATAGGGAAAGAGAAAGACAGGCAGGGAGCATGGATCGACCTGTCAGTGCTCATGTTCAGCGGGGAAACAACTACAGAAGCCAAACCTTCAACCTTCTGCATCCCACAGTGACCTTGGGTCCATACTCTCAGAGGGTTAAAGAATAGGAAAGCTATCAGGGGAACGGATGGGATACAATATTCTGGTGGTGGGAATTGTGTGAGGTTGTACCCCTCTTATGCTATCATTTAGTCAATGTTTCCTTTTTATAAATAAAAAAAATTTTTAAAAAGAAGTCAGACATAAAAAAATACAAGTGTTCCTTTTCCTGATGTATGTTTTAAGATATTTGACTTTTAAATGTAATCTAAAGAAAAATGGAATGGGGCTATTTGCTGAACAATGGAACTGCTCTATGTTTGCCAAAGCAAGCATGGTACTACTTTCCTACTACCTGCTCCCTTTCCCAGCCACTTTCTCTTTTTTTGTGCAAGTCTCACTAATATGTGTCTCACTTGGGAAGCTTGACACAGAGTCTCATCTTCCTGTTAAAATAAAAACTATGTGGTTACCAGTTCACATCTTAAATTATTTACAAAGACAGACTAGGCAAAGACCAGATATAAAGCCCACATTTAAAACCAAGACAAAAATCAAGATAGGTGAAGAGCCAGGGTCATATCTGAGAATGCCATGGGCTTGTATTGATGATCAGTGATCAGTAACATCTCAAAGACTCTGGAGAACCAGAATATTTCTTCATTCTCTCTTAGATTTTGTGTGTATAATAGGTTATCACCATAGGTTGAGTTCTCCTAGTGAAAGTATGGGACTATAGATTTTTTTCAGCCAAGGGTTGTAGCATATGTGACAGCTCTTTTGAAGAGTTCTTGATATTATAATTTCAATTTATCTCATAGTTAGAAACAAACCTAATAATTTAAGTAATTTTGTTTAATGTAAACCAAGAAAGAAAACATGATGATCAGGAAATGTTTCAGTATAAGGGAAGAACCATAACATTCACATCAATATGAGAGAAAATTAAGACCTCAAGACACCTCATGCAAGACAATAATAAAAGCAAATCCTCCAAAGCATTTCTGAAGAGTTCAAACATAGTTAAAGTAATAAAAAAAAGAAAGTCCTTTTTGAGTTACAAAAGTGACAGATTTAATCAAAGAACTAGTACTATACTTACTATAAAACATTGTACAAACAGGAGCGGGGAGAGAATTCATTGTTAAGTTTACTGAGTTCACAAGGCAATCTTCCCTTGTAGAAAGGAACTATGAAAAGTGAAAAGCACTGGGGGGGGGGTATATTTTGACTAGTTTTATTTTCTTCCCACTATAGTCTGACCTAGAAAAGATAAATATAAGTATATATATATATATATATATATATATATATATATATATTCCCAAGTGATCAGTAAATTATTTTCCTTCAGAATAAAATGAGCTGTTTATGAAACAGCTCACATAAAAGAAATTTCCAGTAGTTTTCTGGTAGGATGGTCAAGGGTTGGAGAATAATGTTGAGAATTTTGCTGCATCTACTGGGAATTCCAGATACATGTTAAGGATTTTAAACTTGTCTTTGATCAGTAGGTCCATGCAATAAATCACACATTGCCAAGAAGAGAAAAGAAAGACAACTTGACCTTGCAATTAGGAATAAATAATAATTGTTGAAATGTGCTAAGGTTAAAGGTAAAAAGACAGTATTATACTGAATTGTATTATTCCTTCAAGTTTTATTCTGTATTACATACTGCCTTATATAGGTGAAATAATTTAGTATGAAAATAAAATTACTTTTAAGTAACATATTTTTATTTTTGAAAAGCATAACTAGATTAGTTACTTTCCTAGTTATGTCAGTTTTTCCTACTCAAGGAAAGCCTGTCCCCAAAGGAAATGTCAGTGTTTACAGGTTGGCATGCAGTACACTTTCTGATTTAGTGTCAGAAGATTTGACACTTATCCTCAGTTTTCTAGTATTAGGTCTAATCTTGCCCTTCTTTCCCTAGAAGGATGATTTATCTCTGAAGGAGGATGAAGCCAGCAAAGGTTCTCTCAATTAAAGTATCTTTCTCCGTCATCTCACCCCAAAGTGCTAGAGGTCAGGGTTTTTTGTTTGTTTGTTTGTTTTTGGTTAAATTCAAGACACACAAATGCTAAATTTACTGTTGGAGTATACTATTTTTTTTAATCTGCTGAAAGCCATATAGTTTTTTTTTATTATGCTGTTGAAATATCAGATCAATTTAACTTTAACAGAAATGTATTACGACCAACTTAATAGCTACTTATAAGTTGTAGGTTTTTTGTCAATTTAGTGAGCTAAACCATGTTCCCATCAAGGCAACATTCAATGGTATGGCTACTCCAGAGAGTTGATGGCGACTTGGAGACAACACCTGGTGTGAGCTCAGGAAAAAAGCACCTTTCCACCTGGGATTCTCGGGAGAGAGAAGGATTTCTGATCATTGGTGCCACCAGGTTCCAAATGCTCCCATGATGCCAGCCAGACTTCCTTGGGCAGAAGACCACACCAATGTGTCCTGGAGCCCCACTTCCCCAGAGCCCTACCCCACTAGGGAGAGAGACAGGCTGGAAGTATGGATCGACCTATCAATGCTCATGTTCAGCGGGAAACAAATTACAGAAGCCAGACATTCCATCTTCTGCACTCCATAATGTCCCTTGGCCCATGCTCCCAGAGGGATAAAGAATAGGAAAGTTATTCAGGAGAGGGGATGGGATGCACAGTTCTGTTGGTAGGAATTCAGTGGAGTTGTACCCTTCTTATGCTATGTTTTTTGTCAGTGTCTCCTCTTTATAAATATATATAATACTGAGTTACATTAGATCTAAAGCTGTCTTCTTAAGATGTAGTATATTGAGTTGAAGCCAAAATAATAACTAGAATTCTAAAAGATTTGACTTAGTTTATGTGTTTAAGTTTCTTTCTATATTTCTCCCTTTATTTTTAAAAATTTTTATTTATAAAAAGGAAACATTGACTAAATGATAGCATAAGAGAAGTACAACTTCACACAATTCCCACCACCAGAACTCTGTATCCCATTCCCTCCTCTAATAGAATTCCTATTCTTTAAACTTATGGGAGTATGGACCTAAGGTCATTGTGGGATGCAGAAGGTGGAAGGTCTGGCTTCTGTAATAGCTTCCCCGCTGAACATGGGCGTTGACAGGTCAATCCATACTCCCAGCCTGTCTCTCTCTTTCCCCAGTGAGGAAGGGCTCTGGGGAGGCTGAGCTCCAGGACACATTGGTGGGGTTGTCTGTCTGGGGAAGTTTGGTCGGCATCATGCCATCATCTGGAACCTGGTGGCTGAAAAGGGAGTTAATATACAAAGCCAAACAAAGTGTTGACCAATCATGGACCTAAAGGCTGGAA
This sequence comes from Erinaceus europaeus, assembly GCF_950295315.1. Classification (NCBI taxonomy): domain Eukaryota; kingdom Metazoa; phylum Chordata; class Mammalia; order Eulipotyphla; family Erinaceidae; genus Erinaceus; species Erinaceus europaeus. The sequence goes on from NC_080168.1 coordinate 75,792,109, forward strand.
TAGTGCAGATGAAGAGTTGGGGGGGGGGGGGGCTTCCATTTTGTAGATAGCAAGTAGGCATATTTTACTTATATTTCAAAGGGCCAGCGGTTATACTCATGTTTTTTTTTTTTCCCCTGAGACTGAAATAAGATATACAGGGGGATCCAAGTTATTGACTGGGGAGATGATGTCATGCTGGCAAAAGGGCCAGAAAGCTGGATAAGGGAAGAGATTAGCTCCCTAATATGGGAAAGGTGCATAAACATTGTTGACTATAAACCCCATTGATTTGATGTGATCTGAGGCCCATATTCAGCTTAGGAGCCTATGTGACCTCTGCATCCCTCTAGATCTGAGCTCACATTCTGTGGTCATGAGTAGGAACAGTCCAGGCTACCCCAATATTGACCTATCTTCCTCAGGTGTAGCATAGAGTATGTTTTCCATCCTCTCTCTGGAGGATGGAACATTTCTACCATTGTTGATCCAAGTTGAGGGTGAGGTCCAATGGGGGGGTTCCTGATAGAAATGACTTGTAACATTGCAGAGAGTGATTTGTTCGAGATCTAGGCCAATCATGTCTGTTTGGGAATTTCAGGACTTCCCGAATAAGGCCCCAGCTGCTGGGGTGGCCTGATAGTGACTAAAGAGTCATTGTTAAAGTATGCCAGTCTCTTACCCTTACTCAGCTTTTGCAGTCCTTGCGTTGATAAGGTTAGCTTTGGAGTGAGTAAGGGAACTGTAATAGGAAGTAGGTGAGGAGGGTATCTAAGTCTAAATAGACACTATTTTATTATTTTATTTCTGACTTCTCTCACTTAAAATAATTCCTTCTAGCTCCATCCAAGATGGGGTCATTGTTCTTAATAGCTGCGTAGTATTCCACTGTGTATATATCCACAACTTTCTCAGCCACATATCTGTTGTTGGGCACTAGGGTTGCTTCCAAGTTTTAGCTATTATGAATTGTACTGCTATGAACATAGGTGTACATATTTCTTTTTGGTTAGGTATCATGGAGTCCTTAGGGTATATCCCTAGGAGAGGAATTACTGGGTCATATGGAAGGTCCATGTCTAGCCTTGTGAGAGTTCTCCAGACTGCTCTCCACAGACGCTGGACCAATTTACATTCCCACTAGCAGTGCAGAAGGGTTCCTCTGTCCCCACAGCCTCTCCAACATTGGTTGCTGCTGTCCTTTTAGATGTATGCCATTCTTACGGGGGTGAGGTGGTATCTCAGTGTTCTCTTTATTTGCATTTCTCTGACAATCAGTGACCCGGAGCAATTTTTCATGTGTTTGTTAGCCTTTTGGATCTCTTCTGTAGTGAATGTTCTGTTCATATCTTCTGCTCATTTTTGTATGGGGTCATTTGCTTTTGTGTTGCTAATTTTGCTGAACTCTTGTATATTTTGGTTATTAGTCTCTAGACTGATGTATGGCACATGAAGATCTCCCACTCTGTGAGGGGTCTCTTTGTGTGACAGTTTCTTTGGCTGTGCAGAAGCTTTTCAATTTGTTGTAGTCCCATTGTTTTTTTTCTGCTTTACTCTTCCTTGCAATTGGGTTTGTTTCATCAAAGATGCCCTTGGGTTTAGGTGGGAAAGTGTTCCACCAATGTTTTCCTCTAAGTATTTGATAGTTTCTGGTCTAATATCCAGGTCCTTGATCCATTTGGAGTTGATTTTTGTTTCTGGTGAGATAAGGTGGTTCAGTTTCATTCTTCTGCATGTTTCAACCCAGTTTTCCAGCACCATTTATTGAAGAGAGCCTCCTTCCTCCATTTAGTACTTTGGGCCCCCTTGTCAAAGATCAGATGTCCCTATGTGTGAGGGTTTAGTTCTGGGCTTTCAATTCTGTTCCACTGGTCTGTGTGCCTAGTTTTGTTCCAGTATCATGCTGTTTTGATGAAGATGGCCTTATTATATAGTTTGAGATCTGGGAGTGTGATGCCTCCATTTCTGTTTCCTTTCCTCAAGATTGTTTTGCCAATTCTAGGTGTTTTCTGGTTTCAGATAAATGAATGTAGTGTTTGTTCTATTCTCTTAAAGAAGCTTGGTGGAACTTTGATGGGTATTGCATTAAATTTGTATATGGCTCTGGGGAGAATATTCATTTTGATGATATTGATTCTTCCAATCCATGAGCATGAGATGTCTTCCCATTTCTTGGTATCAGTTTCTATTTCCTTTAATAGTGACTCATAGTTTTCAGTATACAAGTCTTTCACTTCTTTGGTCAGGGTTATTCCTAGGCATTTTACTGATTTTACTGCAACAGTGAATGGGAGTGATTTCTGGATGTCTTCTTCTTCATATTTAGTATTTGCATAAACAAATGCCATTGATTGTACACTGATTTTGTAGCCTTACACCTTGCTATATTGCTAATAACTTCCAGTAGTTTTCTGCTGGATTCTTTAGGTTTTTCTATGTATACTGTCATATCATCTGCAAATAGTGAGAGCTTGACTTCTTCTCTTCCAATCTGTATTCCTTTGATTTCTTTCTCTTGCCTAATTGCTATGGCAAGAACTTCCAATACTATGTTGAACAGTAATGGTGATAATGGACAGCCCTGTCTAGTCCCCGATCTGACAGGGAATGCTTTCAGCTTCTGTCCATTGAGTATGATGTTGGCTATAGATTTCCTATATAGTGGACTCCACTATCTTCAGGAATTTCCCATCTATTCCCATTTTTTTGTAGTGTTTTGTGCATGAATGGGTATTGGATTTTGTCAAAGCCTTTCTCTGCATCTATTGAGATAATCATGTGGTTTTTGGCTTTGCTTTTATTGTTGTGGTGAATGACATTGATTGACTTACATATGTTGAACCAGCTTTGCATTCCTGGGATAAATTCCACTTGGTCGTGATGAACAATCTTTTTGATATACTGCTGTATCTGGTTGGCCAAGATCTTATTTAATATTTTGGCATCTATGTTCACCAGAGATACTGGTCTGTAGTTTTCCTTTTTTGTTGTGTCCCTATCTGCTTTTGGTATCAGGGTGATGTTGGCTTCATAGAAGGTGGAAGGCAGTGGTCCTGTTCCTTGTGGAAGAGCATTAGAAGTATAGGTATTAGCTGTTTCCTGAAGGTTTTGTATAATTCGTCTGTGAAGCCATCTGGTCCAGGACTTTTGTTGTTGGGGAGATTAATAACTCTGTTAATTTCTTTGTCTGTGATTGGTGCATTTAGGTTTTGTAGTTCTTCTTGGTACAGTTTTGGAAGGGCATATATTTCTAGGAATTCTTCCATTTCTTCCAAATCCTCTAGCTTGGCAGCATATCATTCTTCATATAAGTTTTGCATGATTTTCTGGATTTCTTTGGTGTCAGATATGATCTCTTCTCTATCGTTTACAATTCTATTTATTTGAGTCTTCTCCCTTTTTAAAATTTTTTTTAGTGAGTCTGGCTAGGGGTTTGTCAATCTTGTTTAATTTTTAAAGAACCAACATTTGGCTTTATTGATATTTTGTATGGTTCTCTTATTTTCAATGTTGTTTATTTCTGTTCTAATTTTAGTGATTTCTGTTCTTCTGGTTGCTTTAGGGTTCCTTTGTTCATCTTCCTCTAAGTCCTTAAGGCATGCAGTAAGGTCATTTTGTTGAAATTTTTCTTGTTCTCTAATATGAGATCTTATGGCTATGCATTTCCCTCTCAGTTCTGCTTTATCTATGTCCCAAATATTTTGATAGCTTGTGTCTTCATTTTCATTTGTTCCCAGGAATGTTTGACTTTATTGCTTGAGTGTCTCTGACCCAGCAGTTATTAAGCAGTATGTTGCTGAGTTTCCAAATTCTGTGACTTTTAGGAATTTTCTGTTTGTTGTTAAATACTATCTTTACTCCACTGTGGTCTGAGAAGATACTTGGGATGATTTCAATGATCTTGAATTTGTTGATACTATCTTGTGGCCTAACATGTGGTATATCCTTGAAGATGTGCTGTGTGGATCTGAAAAGAATATGTACTCCAGTTTTTTGGGGTGAAGAACTCTGAAAATGTCTGGGAGGTCTAGTCTATCCATCTCTTCCTTTAATTCTCTTGTTTCCTTGTTGATTCTCTGTTTTGTTGATCCGTCTAAGTGTGAGAGTGTGGTGTTGAAGTCTCTCACTATTACTGTATTATTATTGGTGTATTTTTTGTAGTTCTTTCAGTAGGTGTTTGATGTATTAAGATGGTCCCTCTTTGGGTGCATAGATGTTAATAACTGTTAAATCTTCTTGGCTGATTGATCATTATGTAGTGGCCTTACCTATCTTTTATTACTTAATTTAATTTAAAGTCTATTGTGTCAGAGATGAGAATGACTTTTCTTGCCTTTGTTTGTGGTCCATTAGCTTGTAGTATAGTTTTCTATCCTTTCACTTTAAGTCTGTGTTTGTCTAGTTAGGTCAGGTGGGATTCTTGCAAGCAGCATATGGTTGAGTTGTGTTTTCTGATCCTTCCTCCCACTCTGTGCCTTTTGATGGGTGAATTTAAGACATTGATATTTATTGATAGTATAAATTTCATGTACTTTAGTGCCATTATTCAGCAAGTTTTTATTTGCTCTGATATATGGCAAGTATTATGGTGATGTACTTGTTTATAAGAGGTCTTTTAGAATCTCTTTCAGGGTGGGCTTGGTGATGGTTGCCTCCTTTAACTATTGTCTGTCTGAGAAGGTTCTGATCCCTCCATCTAGTTTGAATGAAAGTCTAGCAGAATATATTATCCTTGGTTGAAACTCTTTTTCATTGTGGGCTCGATTGATATCTTGTCATTCTCTTCTTTAGAGGCTTTTAGAGTTTGAGTGGAGAAGTCTGCTGATAATCGTATGGGTTTTCCCCTGTATGTGACTTTTTGTTTTTCTCTTAGAATGTTTAGGATCCTTTCTTTATCCTTACTTCTTTCCATTGTAACTGTGATGTGTCTTGGTATCTTCAGTTCTGTGTTGATTCTGTTTGGAACTCTCTGGACCTCTTGAATCTTAATGTCCTTTCTGTTGTTCAGGTCTTGCAAGTTTTCTTCTACTATTTCCTCTAGAATGTTTACTTCTCCTTCCTCTCTTTCTTCCTCTGTCAGGCCAATTATATGAATGTTACTTCTTTTGAGATCATCCCATACATCTCTGTTGTTGCTTTCAGTGTCTCTCAATCTATTTTTGAGCTCTTTTACCTCTTTATTTGTTTTCTCTAGCTCATCCTCTCTCTGGCTAATTCTGTTTTCTACTTCTGTTAGCCTGCTTTCCCTTCCCTCAGTTTATTCCTTCAGTTCAGTTATAGTATTAGCTTGTTCTGCTAATTGATCTTTTAGCTTAGCTATTTCAGATTTCAGTTATCTAATTTCCTAGAGGTAACTTGTGTTTTCCTTGAGGGTCTCATCTGTTGTTTCCCTAATTCTGATATCCCTTTCATCCATAGTTGTCTTCATTTCTGTGATTATTAGGTTTACTGTTGCTTGAATACTTTTCTTATCTATGGTTAATTCTTACTGATTTGGAGTTTCTTCTGGGCTCCTGTCTTGATTCATTGTGATAGCATTTTTATTTGCTCTGTATTTAACCTTTTTTTTATTGATGTGGTTTTTATGTTTCTGTTTTGTCATTCTTCAGTTGTTGTCTTTTCAGTACAAGCCACACTATATTAAATACCTTTATGACAAATGTAGTCACCCAACCTCAGAAATTACTACAATAGTAACTGAAGCAAGGATTGATGCAGTTCAACCAATACCAGTTAGCCAAACAACACCTCCAGTTCAAGAAAAATACAGCAACCAAATCCAAAGGAAAAAGAAAGAGAAAGGAAAAAAGGGAAAGCAAGAATAGACAATTATGCAAATTGACTGTTCACTGTAAATTCTAGAGATAGCAAGAGAGAAAGGGAAATAGAAAAGACAGACACACACATGCACATAGAGTCCACTCTGAGTCTGATTTCTTCCCCAAAATAATTCACAAACAAATATCAGTGAATTCAGAAAGTAAAAGAAGGTGGAAGGAATTAAGGAAGACAAAAAGAAGAAAAAAAAGCAGTGAAAAGAAAGACTATTTTGGGGTTTTTTTGAATTAGCTAGGAGGCTGGAAAAAGGAGAGTGGAAGGAAGAGGTAGAGAAAAAAGTTCCTCTCAGAATGGAGAGGACACCCTAGCAATAGGAAAAACAACAACAGTTATTTTTGCTCAACCTGAAGAAGGAGAGGGGAGAAGGGACACACATATATAATAATAGTAATAATAAAATAAATCATAGTGGTCTGGGAGGTGGTGCAGTGGATAAAACATTGGTCTCTCAGGCATGAGGTCCTGAGTTCAGTCCCCAGCAGCACATGTACCAAAGTGATGTCTGGTTCTTTCTCTCTCTCTCCTATCCTTCTAATTGATAAATAAATAAATAAAATACTTTAAAAAATAAATAATTTTTATTTTATTTTTTATGCAGCTTGGACCGTTCCAGACTGGCTATAGGCAGCCTGAGCAAAGACAGCCAATTTTCGAAGTATCTAAAAAAAAAACAGAAAAAGAAAGAAAAAGAAAAACCTTCCAGATAGTCTTTTCCAGGCTCTGATTGGTGAGGTATTTTGTCACTCAAATAGAGCACCAGCCACTTAAAAGAGAGAGAGAGAGAGAGAGAGAGAGAGAGAGAGAAGGAAAACAAAAGGGAAAGGCTTGTAATAACACCCCTAGTGAACCAGGAATCTTGGTAAAGAAAATAGCTCTGCAGGAAGCCTGCTAAGAGTAGCTGTCCAGGCACTGGGGGCAGGTTCCGGGGTGGTGGGGAGGGGTGAGCTTCTGAAATATGCAAAAGATATTCTTGATGTCGATTACAGTATTTTTTTTTTTTTTTTGCCTCCAGAGTTATCTCTGGGGCTTGGTGCCAGCACTAGGAATCCATTGCTTCTGGCGGCCATTTTCCCCATATTATTGGATAGGACAGAAAGTACTTGGGGGGTAGACAGAGGAAGAGAGAAAGAGAGATACCTACAGACATGCTTCACCACTTGTGAAGCGTCCCTCCAGCAGGTGGGGAGCCGGGGCTCAAACCCAGGTCCTTGTGCTTAGTACTATGTGTGCTTAACCAGGTATCTCACTGTTGTCTTTATTTGCATTTCTCTGAAAAAGACTTAGAGCATTTTTTCATGTGTTTCTTAGCTTTTTGGATCTCTTCTGTGGTGAATATTCTGTCCATGTCCTCTCCCATTTTTGAATGGGGTTATTTGTTTACTTGTTGTTGAGTTTAGCAAGCTCTTTATATATTCTGTTTATTAGCCTCTTGTTTGATGTATGACATGTAAAGGTCTTCTCCCATTATGTGAAGGGTCTCTTGGTTTGGGTAGTGGTTTTTTATGCTGTGCAGAAGCTTTTTAATTTGTTGTAGTCCCATAGGTTTATGCTTGCCTTAGTCTTCTTTTTAATTGGATTCGTTTCATTGAAGATGTATTTAAAATTTATGCAGAAAAAGAGTTCTGCCAATATTTTCCTATAAGTATCTGATAGTTTCTGGTATAACATCCAAGTCTTTGATCCACTTGGAATTTGCTTTTGTATTTGATGAAATATAGTGGTTCACTATTATTCTTCTGCATGTTTCAACCTATTTTTTCCAACACCACTTGTTGAAGAGACTCTGCTTTCCCCATTTCATAATCTGGACACCTTTGTTAAAGATTAGATGTCCATAGGCGTGTGGGTCTACTTCCAGGCTCTCAATTCTATTCCACTGGTCAGTGTGTCTATTCATGTTCCAGTACCAAGCAGTTTTGATGACAACAGCCCTATAATAAAATTTGAGGTCTGGGAGTGTGATGCCTCCAGTTCTGTTCTTTCTTCTCAAGATTTATTTGGCAATTCTAGGTCTTCTCTGGTTCCAGATAAACATTTGTAGCATTTGTTCTATTCTCCTAAAAAATGTGGTTGGGATCTTGATGGGGATAGCATTAGATCTGTAGATGGCTCTGGGTAGTATATTCATTTTGATGATGTTAATTCTTCCAAGCCATGAACACAGAATATCTTTCCACTTCTGTGTGTCTTTTTCAATTTCCTTGAGTAGTGACTCATAATTTTCAGTATACTAGTCTTTAACTTCTTTGGTTAGGTTTAATCCTAGACATTTTATTGTTTTTGTTGCTATAGTAAAAGGAATTGATTTCTGGATTTCAACTTCTTCTACCTTAGTGTTTGCATAAGGAATACCACTGACTATTGAATGTTAATTTTGTAGCCTGACACCTTAAGGTACTGCCTGCTGATCTCTAAAAGTTTCTTCTTAGATTCCTTGGGTTTTTTAAATGTATACAATCATGTCATCTGCAAATAGGGAGTTTGACTTCTTCTCTTCCAATCTGTATCCCTTTAATTCCTTGGTCTGGCCTGATTGCTATGGCAAGAACTTCCAATACTATGCTGTATAGTAATGGTGATAGTGGGCAGCCCTGTCTAGTACCTGATCTGAGGGAAAATGCTTCCAGTTTTTCACCATTGAGCATGATGTTGGATGTTGGTTTGCTATATACAGACTCCATTATCTTTAGGATTTTTCCCATCTATTCCTACATTTTGTACTGTTTTGATCATAAAGGGATGTTGTATTTTATCAAAGGCTTTCTCTGCATCTATTGATATTACCATGTGGTTTTTGGTCTCGTTTTTATTGATGCAGTGGATCACGTTGCTTGATTTACATATTTTAAACTAACCTCACATGCCCTTGATAAACCCCACTACATCATGATGAACAATCTTTTTAATATACTGCTGTATCTGGTTGGCTAGAATCTTGTTCAATATTATAGCATCTATGTTCATCAGAGATATTGTTCTGTAGTTTTCTTTTTTGGTTGTGTCCCTATCTGCTTTTGGTATCAAAGTGATGTTGGCTTCATAGAAGCTGGAAGAGGGTATTCCAGTGTCTTCAACCTTCTGGAAGACTTTTAAAAGTAGAGGTATTAGTTCTTCTTTGAAGGTTTTGTAGAATTCATTTGTAAAACCATCTTGTCCAGGACTTTTGTTTTTGGGAAAAATTTTGACAACTGTTTCAATTTCATTAGCTGTGATGGACCTGTTCAAATTATCTAGTTCCTCTTTATTTAAATTTGGAAGTTCGCAAGTGTCTAGGAAATTGTCCATTTCTTCCAGGTTCTCTAGCTTGGTGGCATATAGTTGTTCATAGAAGCCTCACACGATATGTTGAATTTCTACGTTGTCTGTTGTGATATCTCTTCTTTCACTTATGATCTGATTTATTTCAGTCTTCTCCCTTTTTTGTTTTTTTGAGTCTGGTGAAAGGTTTCTCAATTTTGTTCATGCTTTCGAGGAACCAACATTTACTTTCATCTTTTGTATGGTTTTCTTATTTTCAATGTTATTGATTTCTGCCCTAACTTAGTGACTTCTGTCCTTCTGTTTGCTTTAGGGTTCCTATGTTCTTCTTGTTCTAGGTCTTTAGAGTGTGCAATCAGGTTGGTTATTTGTGCTTTTTCTTGTTTTCTAATGTGTGTTTGTATGGCTATGAGCTTCCCTCTCAGTATTGCCTTAGCTGTGTCCCAAAATTTTGATAGCTTGTGTCTTCATTTTCATTGAACTATTGAAACATTTTGATTTCTTCCTTTATTTCCTCTTTTACCCAGTAGTTGTTAAGGAGTGTACTATTTACCTTCCATATTTTGGGAGTATTACTAATCTTTTGTTGATTGTTATGTATTAGTTTAATTCCACTGTAGTCTGCAAAGATGCTTGGGATGATTTCAATGCTCTTGAATTTGCTGATGCTATCTTTGAGGCCTAACAAATGGTCTATCCTTGAGAATGACTCACGTGGACTTGAGTGAAATGTGTACTCCAGTTCCTTGGGATGAACAACTCTGAAAATGTTCAAAAGCTGTAGTTTATCTATCCCCTCATTTAGCTCCCTCATGTCTTTATTGATTTTCTGTCAGAATGATCTGTCCAGATGAGAGAGTGGGGTATTGAAGTTCCCTACTATGACTGTTTTGCTGTTTTATATTCATGTAGCTCTTTCAGTAGATGTTTGATGTATTTAGATGGCTTCTCATTGGGTGCATAGATGTTCATAATTATTAAGTCCTCTTGATTGACTGATGCACTGAGCATTAAGTAGTGTCCATTTCTTTTTTAATTTTATTGATTTTAAAGTATATCATGTCAGATATGAGAATAGCTGTTCCTTCCAGTTTTGTGGGCCATTGGCTTGTATGATAGTTTTCCATCCTTTCACTTTGAATCTGTGTTTGTCTTGTTGAGTTAGGTGGGTTTCCTGTAGATAGCATATTGTTGGGTTGTGTTTTCTGATCCATCTTCCTACTCTGTGACTTTTAATAGGTGAATTCAGGCCATTGACATTTAGTGATATCAAAGATTGATGATATTTTAACACCATTCTTGTAGAGTTTTAGAGTATTCTGATATATGGCCTATTTATGGTGGTTTGACTGTTTATAGAACAACTTTCAGAACTTCTTTCAGGGCAGGCTTGGTGATAGTTGATTCTTTCAACTGTTGTTTGTCTGAGAAGGTTTTGATGCCTCCATCTAGTCTGAATGACAGTCTAACAGGATACAGTAGTCTTGGCTGAAAAACTTTTTCATTGAGTACTCCATAGATATACTGCCATTCTCTTCTGGCATGTAGTCTTTGTGTGGGGAAATCTGCTGCTATTCTTATGGGTTTATTCTCTGTAGGTGACTCTTTGTTTTTTCTCTTGCAGCCTTCAGGATCCTTTCTTTATCCTTATTCCTCTTCATTCTAAATATGATGTGTTTTTGTGTCTTTAAGTCTGGGCTAATTCTGTTTGGGACCCTCTGGAATTCTTGAACCTTTATGTCTTTGATGTTGTCTAGACTAGGGAAGTTTTCAGCAATTATGTCCTGAAGAATGCTTTCTTCCCCTCCATCTCTTTTGTCCTCTGGTAAACCAATAATGTGTATATTATTTCTTTTGAAGTTATCCCATCGGTCTCTGTTGTTGTTTTCAGTATCTCTTAATCTCTTTTTTAGATCTCTTACTTCTTTTTTAGTTGTCTCTTATTTGTCCTCGATCTTGCTAATTCTGTCTGAAGCCTCATTGATTCTATTCTCTCTCTGTTCTACTACTTTCTGGAGCTCATCTATTTTGTTACCATGTTCTGATACTGTTTAAGCTTGTTCAGCTAGTTGTGTTCTTAGCTCAGCTCTTTCAGCTTTCAGCTCTCTATTAACCTTGAGATAATTAGTGTTTTATTCCAGGGTCTCATTTGTTGTTTCTGCATTTCTGATGACAATGCTTGCAAACTCTTTACTCACTCCTGTGATAATTTCCTTAACTAGTGTTTGGATATTAACCTCATTATTTTGCTCTTCAACCTTTGGGGGGGCTTTTAGCTGGACTCTTGTCCTGGTTCATTTCTCCAATATTTCTTCCTGTTGTTTTAACCATTTTATATAGTATGTTATGAGGTCCCTCTCTCATTACTTTTCAAATTACTGATCACTCTTGCCTGGATTGATTTGTGTCTAAGTAAGTTAATTAAAGGGTTCACAGTTGTGGAAATTGACAGTTGTTTCAATAGTATTTTAATCCCTAAGTTGGTGCACAGTGTCTGTAAAAGCCTCTTTTGTTCTTTTTCTTCCCTGTAGGCTATGCGAGCCTGTAGGCTTTTAAATTATAAGTAGGCTTCTTATCTTAATTAATGACTCTTGACCAGAGATAAAGCAGGGTGGGGCAGAAATAATCCAGTGGTTATGCAAAGAGACTTTCACAGCCTCACTGCTAGGCCACAGAGATATAGATCTTCTTCTGAGTTTCCTGGTTAGTTCTCTGTCCCCAAGTGTCAGCACCAGGCCCCCTCCCGCTGCTCCAGACTCTGAGGGCAGCAGAAATGGAGATTCACAGTTGCATTTGGTGAGTCTCAGGGGAGTCCTCTCCTCCCTCCAGCTGTCCCCTTGTGGGTGAAACAGACTGGAGGTAGTGTCTCAACTGATAAACTACTGCACTGTTACCAGCCACTTAATCTCTCCCTAGGCTCCTCTCTGTCCATAAGGCACATGTGTTTGCACTCATGGTGATTTGATGGGCTCCTGAAGTCATTCTAGTCAGGTCTTGTTATGGTCCAGGTGGTCTCCTTTGGTATTCCTAGTTGATCTGGGAGAAACATAGCAGCTCCTGCTCCATAGGCCCCCCTTCAGACTGGCCCCCATTTTCTAACCAAAGACTGATCTACAGGACTTCTCCTTGTTGTCAGCCTAAGGACCCCTTATTCACCCTCCTACTGACGGCCCAGTATCCTACCCTATCCAGAGTATCCCAGGTCACAAGCTGCTGCTTTTAGGAGCTCACACCATCCGCTGCTTCCAAGTCACCATCTTGGCTCCACCCCTCTTTCTCCCTTTCTTTCTCTCTCTCTCTCTTTCTTAGAGAGATAACGTAAAAGAGTATAGCACCAATGCTTCCTTCAGAGAAGTGGAGACTGGATTGAACTATAGTCCCGCAAATGGCGAAGCAGATATTGAAGTGAGTTATTTACATGCCCATGTTAAAATTTCTTTTGTGAACCCCTTTCTCCTCCACCACTAGTCACTTCCATCAAGCACATAATTCATAAGCCCTCTTGTGGGTCACTCCAAGAACTTGTCCTTCTATAAAGTATCATGGTAGGGACTGCCCCACTCTCCAAAGGGAGGCTGGATCATTCCACCCTGCTTCTTAAGGAAGACTGGTCCTGAAGTAAGTGCAGCGTAGAATGTTCCCAGTTCTGACCATAAACTGCAAGCTTTCAAGCTGACAGGGGCTCAGAGGTTACATGGGCTACAATGCTAAATATGAATATATATGGGCCCTGGGTAAAGTTGATGTGGCAAACAGTTAATTATATTCATAGATTTTCTTCAGGTCTGAGAGCTACTCTCAGCCCTAATTCAACTTTCTAGCCCTAGTCTCATCTCTGACACCATCTTCCCAGACAATATTTTTAGTCTACCTCCATGTAAGCTCTCCAACTCAAACAAAAACAATGAAAGTCATAGGCCCCTACAGACATACCTAAAACTGACTTCCTTGCTTCTTTCCACCCTAAGACCCCTATTCTCATCTTCTATTCCTACTTTTTGATTCCTAATCATTAATCATTTTGTCCTGCTTTATATCCTACCACCTTTCAGGCACTAAGTTATAGATGCTATCATGATTCCATCCTGACTTCCTAGGATAGATGACCTATGTGTCCTGCAATTTCACCTCTCCAGAACCATACCCCAGAAAGGAAAGAAAAAAGTGGGGGGGGGGGAATACACTGCCCATGTCCAGTGGAGAAGCAATTATAGAAGCCAGAATTCAGGTGGGTGGTGGCACACCCAGTTAAGCACACATAGAACTCCCACTTTCTGGACCCCCAAAAAGAATTTTTGTCCATTCTCCCAGAGGGGGAGAAATGATGGGAAGACAACCAGATGCACTGAAACCCAACTCAATCAAGACCTGGGTAGAGAAGAGGAAAAAAGGAAGGACATTTGGAAGTAGTAACTAGTGTAGATATGATATAGAAAGGAAGCAAAGGCAGAACCATTAAAAAGGGGCAAATATATATAAATATAGACAGTTATAGAAAAATAGTCAACTTATATCTGCAACCATGGGAGAACTACTATAGCTTCCAATGGAGGTAATGGAGATATAGAACTCTGGTGGTGGAAATGGTTTAGAATTATACCCCTGTTATCTTATAACTTTGTAAATCAGGGAGTCGGGCTGTAGTGCAGCGGGTTAAGCGCAGGTGGCGCTAAGCACAAGGACCCGCATAAGGATCCTGGTTCAAGCCCTGGCTCCCCACCTGCAGGGGTGTCGCTTCACAAGTGGTGAAACAGGTCTGCAGGTGTCTATCTTTCTCTCTCTCTCTCTGTCTTTCCCCTCCCCTCTCCATTTCTCTCTGTCCTATCCAACAACAATGACAACAATAATAACTACAACAATAAAACAACAAGGGCAACAAAAGGGAATAAATAAATATAAAAATATATATAAAAAAACTTTGTAAATCAACATTACATTACTAATACAATTTAAAAATAAAATAAAATTTACAAACAAACAAACAAAAATCTACTTTGTGACTCCTTTCAGGAATCTGACATTATGATCCAATTATATAATTCACATGCTACTGAAAACAACAGCATCAGACATTTCCTATGGAATAAGCATATTCAAGAATTTAAGATATAGAGGGTGGGAGTAGATAGCATAATGGTTATGCAAAGAGACTCTCATTCCTGAGGCTCCATAGTCCCAGGTTCAATACCCCACACTATCATAAGCCAGAGATGAGCAGTGCTCTGGTAAAATTAAATAAATAAATTAAATTAATTAATAAATATTTTAAAAAGTATCTACAGCCGGTACTACTCAGTAAAACTTATTTGCATAAATTTGATGTTATTGAGATAGAATGCTAAGGAGATATTAGAAGATAAAATTAAATCTTTAAATGAATTAATATGATTCATAAATGTTGATTTATAATGAAGGTAAAAGAGGGATAGAAACTTTTATTTATTTATGTATTTATTTATATATTTACTTATTGCCATCAGGATTATCTCTGGGATTTCCCCTTTTTCTTTGCTAGAGAGTGAGAGATAGTGAGAAACATAGATGGTGGAAGGGTAGAGAAACATCTGCAGCACTACTTGACTGTCTGTAAAGCTTCCCAACTAAAGGTATACACCAGAGGCTTGAACCCAGGTCCTTACATATGGTGAAATGTATGTTTATTTACATTTTATTATGATCTTTATTTATTGGATAGAGATAGCCAGAAATTGAGAGGGTAGGGGAAGAGAGGGAGAGAGATAGAGAGACACCTGCAGCCCTGCTTCACCACTTGCAAAGCTTTCCCCCTGCAGGTCGGGACTGGGGGCTCAAACCTGGGTCCTTGCAGACTGTAACATGTGTGCTCAATCAGGTGCGCCACCACTGGGCCTGGAATGTATGTTGTAATGAATGTGCCACCACCTGGCCTGGAACTATGTGTGATTATTCCCACTTTCGTGTTCTAGAAATTGAGAATTGAGGAAGTCAAGGATGGAGATGGAAGAGACAAAGAACGCATCTGTTTTCTTACCTGTATAAATGACTGGAAATCAGATTTTACCTTTGTAGTCAAGTTGGATTGCTATATTCACACAGAATTGGGAAAATTTTCCCTTCAGTGCCTTGGCTTGCCAGACTACTGCAAGGTCTCCCTCCTAGGGATTGCTCTGGAAAATTAGCCAAGTAAGTGAAGAGAATGGGATGGTATGACTTCTGGCTGGGGAAGAATAGCTCAAATTTTGGAGCCAAGAGAACTGGGTTCTTTTTCCAAGATCTCACAACAGATATGTAACTCCTCTCCCCCTGAGGAGAGATAAACAAAGGAGGCAGAGGTAATCAGATGCGTTCATTCCATTCTTTCCTCCTAGAAAGTGTAGCCTAAATCTCTTGTCTAAGGAAAATTAGAAGTGACAAATATTGTCTTTACAAGCAAGACATTGCCTCCAGGGACTGAGACCTACTAGGTGCTGCTGTATTATGCCAGTACTGAACATGCAGGTCTTTTTTCCTTTTACTTTAGAGATGGCAGAGTGAAAAAGCAGTGATTGAAGGCATGGGTTACTGAATCACTGCTTTTACCAGAAAAGTATAGGGAAAGGTGAGATATGTTTTGCCAAACAATTCAAAAAGAATGTTTCCTATATTAACTTTTTCCACATTACTATAATTTTTTCTCCTTTTCTTCTTTCCCTACTCCCCCCCCCCACCTTTTTTTTTCTACATGTCCCCATTTTTTTTGTCTTCCTCCTTTTCAGGAGGATGAATTCCTGTTCAAAAAAACAAATGTCCTCAATTGTTTCTTCGTGAATTAAACATTATAGAGTGATAATGTAACTTCTTTCTGTGGACAAAGCACTGGAAAAAAAACTAAGAACATAATTCAGAGCTAATTTCATTGTTTTTAAGAGAGGGAAAATAAGGAGACTTGTGCAGGGAGAGGTTGGGAGACACTGTGGTTGGGTCTGGCAGACATTATATGTGTCAGATCTTAGTATGAATTCACAATAGCAAACCATTGCATTCTTTTTTTCTCTTTGATAAGGTATAAGACAGGGCTTCCCACTATCACTGTTACTGTCAACAGAGTCTTGGAAACTCTAGCCATAGCAATTGGGCAAAAGAAAGAAATTAAAGGGTTGCTAGTTGGAGGAGAAATAAAATTGTCACTATTTGCAGATATGACAGGATACATAGGAAATCTGAAAGAATGCAGAAGAAAACCCCTGGAAATTATTAAGTAATATAGTAAGGTTGCAAGCTACAAAGTTAATATAAAACACCAGTGTCATCGCTCTATGTAAACATCTACAAAAAAAGAAGAAATTCAGCAATCAATTCTTTTTACTATAGCAGTAAAAAAATCAAGTACCTGGGAATCAACTTAACAAAGCAGGTGAAAGATTTGTACACCAAAAACTGAGGCACTATTCAAGGAAATAGTAAAATATGCTATGTTCAAGGATTAGAAGAATTAACATCAAAATGACCATCCAACTCAGAGCTATATGTAAATTTAATACTTATAAAGTTCCCACATTTCTTTTATGGAATAGAACAAGAGCTACAAAAGTTTACCTGGAACCAGAAAATGCCTAGAATTTTCAAAGAAATCTTGAGAAAAAAAAAAAAGCAAGATATTGGAGGTATCTCACTTCCTAATCTCAGATTACACTATGGGACTATAATAATCAAACCTGCCTGGAACTGGACAAAATGCACAGACCAATGGAATAGGACAGAAAGCCCCAAAATAAGCCAACACACTTATAAGAAGCTAATTTTTTGACAGGGATGTCCAGAAAGTAAAATGAACAAATGATGGTGAAAAAAAACTGGATTGAAGTATGCAGATGAACAAAACTGGACTACCACATACCATTGTGCACAAAAATCAGCTTCAAGTGAATCAAAAGCATGGGCATTATACCAGAAAATTTATTTTTAATTTCTATTTATTTATTTATTTATTAGAGACAGAGAGAAATTGAGAGGGGTGGGGGAGACAGAGAGTGAGAGAGACAGAGATACCTGCAGCCCTGCTTCACTGCTTGTGAAGTCTTCCCCCTGCAGATGGGGACTAGGGACTTGAACCTGGGTCCTTATGCACTATAATGTGTACACTCAACCAGGTGCACCACCACCTGGCCCCGAAAACATGTTTTTAAATTCCATTTTGGCAAGATAAAGGCAAATTGCAAAATTTTCTGGAGTTAGTGGTCCTATATTTATTTGTGTGTATTAGTGAATCTGGGACCACTAACAGTTTAATGAATTCTTCCCTTCTAGTTTGCTTTTGAAGTCTTCTTTTTTATTTAAACCTCTAAATCTACAAAGCAAGGCTTACATCAAACTTGGTTTTCCCTCACTGTCTTAACAGCTTCCCTTTTGTTAGCAATTAATTAATCCCATTTTGGCCCCTGTGCACTAGTTCCCAGCCACTATTTTACCCATCATCTATAGTACAGTTCCTTAAAGTCCTATACACAGAAAGAGGCCTGAGTATTTGAACAGTGTTCCTCATGGCCACTTTTTTTAAGTGGCATCATTCAGTAGTTCTTTGGTGCATCTGTTCCTGGGATTTCTGTGACAAATTATCAGCAATCATCTGGGTATCTTGAAGCAACATTTTATTCATTCTCTCCATGCTCTGCAGGCACTGAGATCCAAAATCAAGATGTTGGAAGAGACATGTTTTCTGTAGAGGTGCTAGTAAGAGCTTTATCTCTTTCTACTTTTAGTTGGTTTCTAGTGTTCCCTGACTTGTAGTTTCATCATTCCAATTTCTCCCTTTTCTTTGTATCTTTGTGTCACTATCATTTCTCTTATAAGAACCCCCTCCAAAAAAAAAAAAAAGAATTTCAACAGTTGATTTTGAACTCATTAAAAGCCAATGTGAACTGACCTTAACTAGTTACATCTGTAAAGAACCTATTTCTAAATAAAGACATATTCTGAATTTATTGGGTGGGGACTCTTTAACCCATTACAATCAGGGACTTTACTGACCCTCATTCTCTACTCAAATTCACCAGACAGGATTGACTATGGTGAACCTTCTGAGAGTAGCAAGCCATTATTTGTTCTAGACTCTACACTGACCCAAAGAGAAGCTCTGACTCTACACTGACCCAAAGAGAAGCTAGTAAGCACATGAATATGAAATACTATTCCTTACTACAGAGACTATAGTAGAATACCATGCTTGTTATGAAACAAGTGGTAGATTTAACTAGTTTTGAAGGGTAGAAAAAATTTTTACAATGCAATGTAAATGTATTATAGTATTTTAAAGTCATAGAAAAAATATGCTGAAGGTGCTGAAATCAAGGCAAACATCTCATATGGCAGTCAAAAAAAGAAACATGCCAATTTAAAAGATGATAGAAATATTTTAATTGGCTTGACAGAAAAGACAGTGAATTGCAAATTGTGCTTGCCAAAATACAGTTCTCACAGACTACCATATTTTTCCCCAAGCTGAAAGTGAATCAGGATAAAGTCACTTGAAACAAAGATTTATTTAAAGATCTAATTACATCTAAATTGAAGCAGTTCCATCCAGCCTCCTAAATAATGCCAACAAAAATTCCCACAAACTGACTATCGTATGTCTAAATCAGAATCAAGATTTTACATTGACATGCACATGACCTAGGGTTGACTTATAACCCCCACTGTGATGAGTTCTTTGCTGTTTGGTCCCTCTCCCCCTCCCATTGTCCTCTCTTTGTATCTCAAAAAAAAAAAAAGTCTGTCTGGAGTGGCAAAGCCCCAATAATAACCAGATAAATAAAAATTTAAAAA
Organism: Erinaceus europaeus; assembly: GCF_950295315.1. NCBI lineage: Eukaryota > Metazoa > Chordata > Mammalia > Eulipotyphla > Erinaceidae > Erinaceus > Erinaceus europaeus. The sequence continues at coordinate 75,810,967 of NC_080168.1, forward strand.
TTAAGTCATAATCAAGAATTTTATTATGACCTACAACTGAGTTATATTGGCAAGAAAGATAAAGCAAGGAAAATGTGTTTGCTATTGACCATTAGCCAAAGTACATTTGTAATAAAACCAGCAGTCACAAGAAGCTAGAGCACAAACAATGCACTTGAACTGATGAAAATCACCTCAATTTAAATAAACGCTAAGGTTTGTTGGATATAAATAATTTCCATGATAGCCTTGAAAAAGATCACTTTACTAAATTTTTTTTATACAAAAATGATTGAGCCAGACTGAAGGCAATCTGAAAGTCTTTACATTTGCTATGTTTATCTTTTTCTGTGAAAGTGGGAGTACACAGAATGTACAGGGAGAAAAGTCATCCCTCTCTGAGTCTAGAAATTTGCAAAAGGCAGGAATAGGGCAAATATTTTGAATGAGAACTGTTTTTTAATCTTGCAAAATTTTGGACTACTGAGTTTTTCTATAGGCTATACTAATGTCTTAGCCACTATCTGTTAGGAAGTGCCATTAAAAGGCTAATTAACTGTATGGACTGAAGAACCTGATAACAATGCACACTTAAAAAAAAAAAAAAGCCAGAACAACACCTCCTTTTTGCAGGAAACTAATGTACAATCTAGATTTCTTTTTTCTTTCCTTTTCTTTCCTTCTCTTTTCTTTTTTTATTTTAAATTTTATTTATTTATTTTCCCTTTTGTTGCCCTTGTTGTCTTTTTTTATTGTTGTTGTAGTTATTATTGTTGTTGTTATTGATGTGGTTGTTATTGGATAGGACAGAGAGAAATGGAGAGAGGAGGGGAAGACAGAGGGGGGAGAGAAAGATAGACACCTGCAGACCTGCTTCACCGCCTGTGAAGAGACTCCCCTGCAGGTGGGGAGCCGGAGGCTGGAACCCAGATCCTTACGCCAGTCCTTGTGCTTTGCGCCACCTGCGCTTAACCCACTGCGCTACCGCCCGACTCCCTTCTTTTCTTTTCTTTTCTTTTCTTTTCTTTTCTTTTCTTTTCTTTTCTTTTCTTTTCTTTTCTTTTCTTTTCTTTTCTTTTCTTTTCTTTTTGCCACCAGGATTTTTATTGGAGCTTCAGGCCTGCATATCAAAGAAAGGAGAGACAACACAGTACTGCTCCACCACTCCTGAAGTTTCCCTTATGGTGTTCCTATGTACTGGCTAGGTCCTTGTGAAGGGTAAAGTGTGCTCTCTACCAGGTGAATGGTCTTCCAGCCCAAGCCTAGGTTTTATACCTAAATCAATGCTCAGTGAGAAATTTTCAAATATAATCAGTCTTAAAAATTTAGTTTCACCAAACAATTTATTTTGTTGTTGTTGTCACCAGGTTTTCACCGCTCTGGGCCAAAATTTTCAAATAGAAAGAAAGAGAGACAGACAGAGGAAGAGAGACAAAGACACTACAATACCAAAGCTGTTCCCAGTTTATTGTGGGTCAGGTTTGAACCTGAGTTGCACACACAGCAAATCAGGCATATTATTCAGGTAACCTATCATGTCAGCCCTCCTTATATAATTTCATAGACAGTAGAAAGATATGTGTTATACCTAATTAAAATGAAAGGGGGAAAAAGGGGGTAGGGGATAAGGGAACAAACTGTGACAGGAGAAGCAAAGAGAGTGACCAGCTTGTCAGTGAGGATAACTTCTTAAAAGTGCCAGAAATAGGAAAAGTTTAAACAGGAAGACAAAGAACAATAATGTTGTGGATGAAGAAAATGAAACTGATATCACTATGTACATGTGACTGTATTGAAAGGTCATTTGTTGTTCTGGTGCAGATTTAGAAAGAAATTAGTGAAATGTTATTAGAAGAAAAGAATAAATATTTAACTTAAAATACCATATGGGAGGCTGCTTAAGAAAGAAATGTAATCATAACAGACTGCACAGCTCAGTTCTGAACATTTTTAATGACCAGAATAATGTGAGAATTTATTTATTTATTTAGCTACCAGGGTTATTGCTGGGGATCAGTGCTACACCTATTAATCAATCCACAGCTCCTGGTGGCCATTTTTTCTACTTTATTTTTATTTGATAGGACAGAGAGAAATTGAGAGGGGAGGGGAAATGGGGGGGAAGAAAAATAGACACCTGTAGACCTGCTTCATTGCTCATGAAGTGGCCTCCCTGCAGATGGGAAGCAGGGGCTCAAGCCCAAGTCCTTAACATGGTGATATGTGTGCTTAACTGAGTACACCACTGCTGGGCCCCCAATAAATTCTTATTTAATCACATATTTGATAAAATTATTTGGGAAGACAAAAGAGGAGAATATGTAATAGTATCTATGAATGAGGAAAAATATATATCCTCATCTTACAATATTTATCAGTAAATACAGTTGTTGGTACATGTGTGAAATTTCTCAATTTTCTGCCAGTCTACCTCCCCACCTAGATCCTCCTCTACCATTATGTCCCAGAGTCTGAACCCCTACCCCCCCCAACACACATACACAGAGTCCTTTACTTTGGTGCAATATACCAATTCCAGTCCAAGTTCTACCTTGTGTTTTCCCTTCTGATCTTGTTTTTCAACTTCTATGAGTGAGATCATTCCATATTCATCCTTTTGTTTCTGACTTATCTCACTTAACATGGTTCCTTCAAGCTCCATCTAAGATGGTCTGAAAAAGGTGACATCACCATTTTTAATACTTGAGTAGTATTCCATTATGTATACAGACCACAACTTGCTCAGCCACTCATATGTTGTTGGTAACCTGGGTTGCTTCCAGGTTTTGGCTATTACAAATTGTGCTGCTATTAACATAAGTACACACAAATCTTTTTGGATGGGCATGTTTGGTTCCTTAGGATATATCCCCAGGAGAGGAGTTGCTGGATCAAAGGTTAGGTCCTATGTTCTCCAGTTCTTCAGACTGCTCTCCACAGGGGTTGGACCAATTAACATTCCCACCAGCAGTGCAGGATTCTTTTGTCCCCAGAACCTCTTCAGCATTTGTTGTTACTATCATTTCTGATGTATGACATTCTCATAGGAGTGAGGTGGTATCTTATTGTTGTCTTAATTTGTGTTTCTCTGACAATCAATGACTTGGAGTATTTTTTTTTATGTCTTTTGCTCCTTTGATGCATAGTCTGTTTATATCCTCTCCCCATTTTTGGATGGGTCCATTTGCTTTTTTGTTGCTAAGTTTGAAGAGTTCTTTATATATTGTGGTTATTAGCCTCTTGTCTGATATATAGCATGTAAACATCTTTTCCCATTCTGTAATGGGTCTCTGTTTGGGTAGTGGCTTGATGGTGGTTTCTTTTGCTGTGAAGAAGCTTTTCAACTGGTTTATTTTCATTTTAGTCTTCCTTGCAATTGGATTTGTATCACTGAAGATACCTATAAAGTTTAGATGAAAAAGAATGCTGCCAATACTTTCCTCTAGGTATTTTCTAGTCTCGTCTCACATCCAAGTTCTTGATGCATTTGAAGTTTACTTTTGTGTATAATGAAATGAAGTGGCTCAATTTCATTCTTCTGCTTGTTTATTTTTTTTAATAATTAAAACATTTTATTATCTTTATTTATTGGATAGAGTCAGCCAGAAATCGAGAGGGAAGGGGAGATAGAGAGGGAGAAAGAGACATCTGCAGACCTGCTTCACTGCTTGTGAATCTTTTCCCCCTGCAGGTGGGGACTGGGGCTCGAACCTGGGTCCTTGAGCACTGTAACATGTGTGTTCAACCAGGTGTGTCACCACCACCCCCTTTTTAATGATTTTTAAAAATTCTTCTACTCGTTTCAACCCTATTATCCAACATTCATTGAAGAGACTGCCCTTTATCCACCAGATAACCCACTGTGTAGGGGTTAGTAAATAATTATTTTTAATTGATATTGTTTTGAGCCTTGTAGTTATATTTGAATTTTCAAGTAGTAACATGTGGGCTAATATAAGAACTTAAAAATTAGATTTAAAGATTAATAATATAATATATAGAACTTGTAAAAAAAATACCATGGATCTGATTTTCTTGTATTTCATAGTTGGCAGCCAAATTCTATTGTCTCAAACTTAAGTATAATTCATATAATAAGACTAAATAATGACTACAATTACTTCATAGATTTTTTTTTTGTTAAACCAACAAGGATGCTTTTATAAAATAATTTTTTACTAAATAAGTACTAATTTGCACAGGAATAAATTCAATAGTCATTTTCCTCTGTGCCATAGTCATTTTACAGTAGAAATTTTGGTTCCCCCTACATTGCAGTACACTTTGGTGCTGTGGTATCTTTCTCTACTTCTGTCTCCCCATCTCTATATTCCCCTTTCTATATGAAAGTGTTATTTTGGAATGTTGAAGCCAAGATAATGGAAACATAAAACAAAATAACTAATAAAAAATTCTTGTTAAAGATAAACATTTTAAAACAAAAAAATCATATGTATTAATTAGATGGAAATTGTGGTGATTAACAGGCCATATGTTAGTGTGAAATTGTACTTCTGAAGACTTATAATTTTGAAAATGTCTGTTAAGTTACTAATAGTATGTACAATAAAAATAGATTTAAAGTGTATTATTAATGTAGGAAAATAATATTTTGTTACTTTCTAAGAAAAATCTGTAACAGGTAAACATTTAATATTCATCATATTTATGAAGATACAGAAGTCCAAACACTGTATAAGCTAATACTAAATAAAGCTAGGAATCAAATTTAGTCTTTCTGATTTCATATTTCAGGTTTCTTCACAATACTATCCTATTTATCGTCTTTTTGCTTTAAAATTACCATTTTGCTTTAAGTAATACTATCCACAAAGTAAAAATTAGTTATTTCTGAGCTAACCAAATAGTCTAATTTCACCCTAGGTCCCAGTTGCACACTGGTTTTGTGACTGAGGGAAAGAGATGAACATTCAGGTAAATAGAATAGTTTTTGATATCTAATGTCTTTTCTAATGGATTAATGCTTCTTATTAGATCAATTGCAAAGTGCCTATAGCTGGTCTCATTGTTTAACAAATGTTCTCAGTTTAATTCAGTTCATCTGGGAAATAACACTTCTCTTTGCTAGCCACACACAAAGGCATTCTTAATGAAATAACTAATATGAAAACAGTGAAGAAAAAAAATAATGTAGCACCAACTATACTACTGCAGTATTCTTCTATATATTTTAAAAGATTTTATAAGCTCTAATAAATTCTTAGTTCTATTGTATTATAATAATTTGACAGAGCCAGTGATTTACTGATGTATCTATCACTACCCATCTCATCATCCAATCTGGTCTCCTACGCCTACACTGAACTTCTCTGTTCCAGACTCTTGGAAACAGAGTTGGCAGTCAGCTGAGGTAAAGAACAAACACCTCATCACAGACCCCTGCAAGCGTCAACCCGGCTTTGACCTAGCACGTTATGACTGGGCCCTCCTCAATCGCTATGGACAGTGCGCCGCTCGCTATGTTCCATCGCTGGGGAGCCAGAGATGACCCAAACTGCCCCTGCAGCTACAGACAGACTATGACCCACATAGTCAACGACTGCCACCTCTCCAGATTCAAAGGACGTCTTGAAACTTTACATCAGACTCAACCTGACGCTGTTGACTGGCTACGGAAGAAGGGCAAACGCTAGAAGAAGAACTACCCATCCATAAGAGCAAGCTACAACTCTTCTCCTTGGTAACCAGTATCTTTTGTGTTATGTGGCACTGGTTCCTGTAAATGCCATTATGATATCTGCAATTTGCAAAATTAAATGGAAGCTTTGATAAAATAAACAAAATATAATTATGACAAAATTGAACCTTGCCTAAAGCAAGATGGCTGGTTTTCAATCTATGTTATATCAGAAAAGGTGGTGAAATAAAAACGCTTTTAAGGGGGATAGAGAATGGGAAAGCTATCAGGGGAGGGGGTGGGATATGGAGATTGGGTGGTGGGAATTGTGTGGAGTTGTACCCCTCCTACCCTATGGTTTTGTTAATTAGTCCTTTCTTAAATAAAAAAGGGGGAAAAAAAGCTTTTAAGGAAACATTATTTAAAAAAAAAAAGATTCAACTGGCAAAATTTAGACTGGGTTGCAACATAGCCTATAAAATGTCTTTTTGTTTAAAATTTTTTAAAAAATATTTTATTTATTTACAACTGAGTAGAGATGGAGAGAAATTGAGAGGGGAGGGGAAAATAGAGTGAAAGAGACAGAAAGATACCTGCAGGCTTACTTCACCACTTGTGAAGCTTTCCCCTTGCAGGTGGGGACCAGGGGCTTGAACCTGGGCCCTTGCACACTGTAATGTGAGTGCTCAACCAGGTATGCCACTGCCTGGTTCCTAAAATATATTTTTTCTAATCTAAGTCCTTGGTCTAGATTTAGAAGCCTATGAAATTTTAAGCAATATTATACATGTACATATTTATTTTGAATAAGAATACATAACTTGCACAAAATTTTAGAGTTTCATAAGCACCAAAATATAAATCATCATGTCTATATGTAAATAAAGTCCATGTAAAATTCATTAGTTAGATTCTTCTTAGTGAATTAAGAATATAAAATGTCCTCTGTCTTTACTATTCAGTTGGCCTTCTATTTCTAGAGTCATCAATCCCCAAGTTCATTGAAAAAAAAAATCTTTCTTTTCACATTAGCTACACACACACACACACACACACACACACACACACACACACACACACACACTCCTTTCTAGATTTTTTTTAAATTTTTTTTTTTAATATTTATTTTATTTGTTTATTCCCTTTTGTTGCCCTTGTTGTTTTATTGTTGTAGTTATTATTGTTGTTGTTGTTGTTGGATAGGACAGAGAGAAATGGAGAGAGGGAGGGGAAGACAGAGAGGAGGCGAGAAAGATAGACACCTGCAGACCTGCTTCACCGCCTGTGAAGCGACTCCCCTGCAGGTGGGGAGCCAGGGTTCGAACCGGAATCCTTATGCTTTGTGCTTTGCACCACCTGCGCTTAGCCCGCTGCACTACAGCCCGACTCCCTCCTTTCTAGATTTTAAAGATTCAAACGAGATTATTAATGGACAGTAAACTTATTTTGCCTCCAGGGTTACTGCTAGAGGTTAGTGGCAGCACTACGAATCCACTGCTTCTGGTGGCCATTTTTTCACTTGTTTAGGATAGGACAGAGATAAATTGAGAGGAGGGGAGACAGAGAGAAAGACAGACACCTGCAGACCAGTCTGCCACTTGGGAAGCATTTCCCCCTGCAGGTGGAGATCGGGGGCTTGAACTTGGATCCTTGCACTTAGTACTTTTTTTTTCAGATCTGAAAACATCTTTGTTTTTTAGAAAATAAATTACAGGAAGGTTAAATAAGCAGTATCAGAGGGTATATGTGCAAAAGTGGCTGTAGTCATTCAAAACACTCAATTAAGAATATGAAAATATAAATAATGGAAAATTATTTCTTAGGTCTTTTAAACAAAATATACGAAGACATTTCTAATTAACTGGAGCTTTATAGTTCATCCTAGAGGTAAGTAAACATTTTAAAACTTATTTAATTTGGTAGAACAGAGAGAAATCAAAAGGAAAGGGAGATAGAGAGAAGAAAGAGACAGAGACACCTACAACATTGTTTTACTGCTTGTGAAGCTTTCCCCCTGCAGATAGGGACTGGGGACTTGAACCCAGGTCCTTGTATATGGTAACATGTGCACTTATTCATATGTGCCACCACCCAGCCTTTAAACAGTACTTTTTATTGTAGTTGCCTAAGTAGCCTTTCTACTTTCTTCTCTGGAATACATACTGGACATACTTAATAAAGAAGAAAAAATCTCAAGCAATAATTATGCAATTTAGTGAGGCTAATGTTGCTGCGTTCCTCACCGTTCTCCTGTGCTTTTATTGATCAGAATCAGTATTTGTGCCTATTTATGTTAGTGCTATCAAAAGACCTTTTCCATTGAGCAATTATAGAGAAAACAAAGGATCAATTAACTCAGTGATAGGTGGGTGGTCTAGTCTTTTGAAACTTTAAAAAAATATTATCTTTATTTAATGAATAGAGATAGATAGATAAAAATTGAGAGGGAAGGTGGTGATAGAGAGGGAGAGAGACAGAGAGACACCTGCAACACTGCTTCACCACTTGCAAAGCTTTCCCCCTGCAGGTGGGGACTGGGGGCTAGAACTGTGGTCCTTGCACATTTATAGCATGTGCACTCAGCCAGGTGCGCCACCACCCAGCCCCCTTTTGAAACTTTTTAAAGGATATAAAATAGGACAGTTTATATTACAAAGGAACATAACACATATTCTCAAAGTTTAGTCTACCGAGAACAGTCATTTAAACTCTTTAAATAGAGTTTAAAGTTTTAAATGAGTTTAAAACTCTTTAAATAGAGTTTAAAGAGAAAAACTATGTAGGATCAAGTCAGATTTCTCACGCATAGTGATGATAGCAATTGAGCTATCACATAGCAGAATCACCTTATCTTTCTTTTATTTTTTTATTATCTTTATTTAGTTATTGGATAGAGACAGCCAGAAACCAAGAGGGAAGGGGGAGATAGAGAAGGAGAGACAGAGAGACACCTGCAGCCCTGCTTCACCACTCTCAAAACTGCCTCTCTGCAGGTGGGGACTTAGGCTCAAACCTGGGTCCTTGTGCTTTGTAACATGTGTGTTCAACCAGGTGTGCCTTCACTTGGCCCTCCCTTCACCTTTATGTGCAGTAGTTAAGTTTAAATAGTTCATCTAGCTTTATTCATCTTTCTAAGATACCAATGAATGCTAGCTAAACTAATAAAACACTGAAGTATACATCAGATGCTAGCATATTTATTTTTGGGGAGCAAAATAAAATGTGTCATAATTATATTTTCCACTTTTAAAGCTTGCTTCCTGGAATCTGGGAAGCATAACCAAATAACAATTGAGAAACAGAAAAAAACTGGCTATAGGAAAAGTCCCAGTGAATAATCTTGATTCCACCAAAAACACAGCTCTCAGTGATGAATGATGTTATAACTGCTTAGTGATTCTTGGACCAGATTTCCTGCATTTGTAAATAAGATGTGACACTTTTATGGACTAAGCCTGTGTCTCATTTGCCTCAATTTTTAGTACAGAAATAGTGATCTATTTTATAAGTCTGAAAAACAATGACTGTAGAGAACTCAGCATCATGTTGATATGCACTTAATATATACGTAGACCACTTGCTTAATTTCTTTCTCCTTCTCTTACCTTTACATGTTTCCCTTTTCCTCCTCTTTAGTTTTAGTCAACTACATCTTTCCCCATAAAAATAAGAGATAAACATGTCTGAGGAATACTTAACATTATCCTATGTGTATGGTTTGGAAATTTTATATAAATGGCATTATACTTTAGGTTTCATTTGTTTCATACTTTTTTTCACCCTTTGGAACCACTTGGATCTCATGCATTAAGAATTCCATCACTGTAAGCCAGAAAAGAGAGAGAACACAGAAACACACAGATGGAATACACACAAAGAGAACAAACACACAGATAGAGAGAAAGAGAGGGAGAGAGGGAGTGGGGAGGGAAATAGAAATAGATAGATAGAGGGAGAGACAGAGAGAGAGAGAGAGAGAGAGAGACTGTCTTCTTGCATTACTGTTTCATCATTCATAAAGCTTCTCCCCTGGAGGTGGAGACCAGAGGCTTGAACCCAGGTCTTTGTGCATGGTAATGTGTGCACTCTACTGGGTGCACCAACACCACCTGACACAAAACTTATGATTTAGATTCTGTATATTAATAATGAAGAATTGCTACTCTGTTCAGATAACTCTCAAAGTTTTATAAGTGCTTGTCAATCAACACTGAGGACTGCTATGATTTAATATTTTCTACAAATCTAACTATTGCTGATTCCCAAAAAGTCTATAATGTGGCCAGGGGCTGTTGTTACAAATAGACTTTAAAAAAAAAAACTGATAGAGGACCTAGTGGGGGTTGTATTATTATATGACAAATTGAGAAATGTTATGTATGTACAAACAATTGTATTCACTGTCAAATGTAAAGCATTAATCCCCCAATAAAGAAAACCCCCCCCCAAAAAAAGTGGGCCAGGGCCAGATGGCACACCTGGAAAAAAAAAAAACTGGGGCCAGGCAATGGTGCACTCAGTTGAATGGACATGTTACTAGGTGCAAGGACCTCAGTTCAAGCTCCTGCTTCCCACACTGCTTCCACAAGCTTCATGAGCAGGAAGTGGTGCTGCAGGTGCCTCTCTTTCTCCTTCTCTATCTTCCCCTTCCTTCTCAATTTCTCTGTGTCTCTGCAAAAATCAATAAAAATTTAAAAATGAAAGAAAGGGAGGAAGAAACAAAGAAAAGCATTAACAATTGCTCAAGTACTAGCCACTGCTGTGTGGGTTAGCTAGGTCACCTGAAATTGATTACTGCCATCCTTAGAGGACAGTGTAAACTTCAAGTGAAATCATGAACTAATTCACTGACATGTCCATTGTTCCACTAATTTAAGAAAAATGGTTTTCTGAATAAGATAGCATTTTACATATTCCTAACCATACCGAATTAATTTGGGAAATTTAAGGGTTAGACTCTCTACTACTTATTTCTAAGCCTCAGCTGTCACTGTGAGGTATAAGATCCCCAGGTCTTCTCAATCATGAGAAGAATTATGAACATTCAGAAAAGTCTAAGTTAACTAGTTTGGAAGCTAGGGCTTATTCAGTGGCTTTTATAGTTTTGCCTTTGTAGAATTAATAAATCTCATTATAGGCAGCAAATGGAGCTGTGAGTGAACAAATGACCTTAGAGGGTCCTTTCCCCAAGGGTCCTTTCATGCTGTCACTGTTCAGAGGTGGTCACTGTCCATCAGCTCCAGATTGGCCTGCTATGCTGGCCACAGGCCTGGGAGAACAGAAACCTGGCTAGGTTTCATGCCTAATTTTCCCTACTCCGAAGGAAAGATAAACAAGAGATAGGCTAGTTGCCCGCTAGAGTTTTAAGTATTGATAGAAGTTAACTTATCCTGGATTTGGTTCAACTAGGAAAGAAATATTAATCTAGACTATAAGAAAACAGAGATTCTACAACTCATGAGGATAAAATCCCAAACTACAGAAAGACAAATACTTCCTTATTCCATTTATATGAAGTATCTACAGTGGTCAGACTCATAGAATCAAAGATTGGAGCAGTGGAGAAGAGGAAAATGGGGAGCTATTGATCAATGGGCATAAAGTGTCAATGAAGAAAGGGAAATAAGATAGAAAGATCTGGTAACACTGTATACTACCCTAGACTATTAATTATTTCTCGGTCTCTGCTATCACTGTGAGGTATAAGATCCCCAGGTCTTCTCAATCATGAGAAGAATTATGAGCATTCAGAAAAGTCTAAGTTAACTATGGTTGAGTTGCAGGAGCTTGGAAACCAGGGCTTATTATGTGGCTTTTATAGTATTACCTTTGTAGAATTAATAACCCTAACTATAGGCAGCAAATAGAGCTGTGAGTGAACAAATGACCTTCGAGGGTCCTTTCCCCACGTAAACTTAATGCTGTCATAGTAATAGGTCAGTAATAGTATAGTAATAGGTCAGAAATATTATACACCTAACATTAAGAAAACTGAACTTAGGCTTTTTTTTTTCCTCCCAGTTATCACTGGGGCTTGGTGCCTGCAGTATAAATCCACTGCTACTGGCAGTTATTTTTTTCTTTTTCTTTTTCCATTTTATTCAATAGGACAGAAAGAAATTGAGAGAGGAGAGGGAGACAGAGAGGGAGAGAAGAAGGTAAACACCTGTAGATCTGCCAACCTGACTTCCCTAGCAGATGATCCCACCATATATCTTGGAGCTTCGCCTCCCTAGATCCCTGTCCCACTAGGGAAAGAAAGAGACAGGCTGGGAGTATGGATCAACCTGCCAATACCCATTTTCAGCAGGGAAGCAATTACAGAAGCCAGATCTCCTACTTTGTGCACCCCATAATGATCCTGGATCCATACTCCCAGAGGGATAAAGAATAGGGAAACTATCAAGAGAGGGGATTGGATATGGAGCTCTGGGGTTGGGCATTGTGTGGAAATGTACCTCTCTTATCCTACAGTCTTGTCAATATTTCCATTTTATAAATAAAAATTTTAAAAATAAACAGTAATTCTTCTGCCTTCACAAAACGCTGGTTGCCTCTGTATCTAACATCCCTACAACAAGAGCTTTTCTTGTCTACAGAACACTGGTTTACATTTTACCTGAACCTTGTTGTTTCAACACCTAATAACCCACATTTATGACTCCTTCTGTAAGAGCTGCATAGATAGAGCCAGAGTGTCACACCTGAAATAATAGGATTTTACAGGAAATAATGTAAATGAAGCCTTTTGCCCTTAATGACCCATAATAAAATGCTCTTGTGATAGAGCTCTGCTAGCAAACCCAGTGCAGGTTGCCATGGCAATGCCAGCTGCACTTTTACACTGTTGCTTAATAATCAGTGTGATGTCAGGTTCTTGAGATAACCACAAGCTTAGACAGATCTTTATAGCCACAGAAATAGTCCATTTGGGACTTCAGTTGTGTCTGGGAAGGGGCTACTGTGCCCAGGTATAATTAAAATACACTTAGACCTATAATGGGAAATGATTTCAGCAGAGAATTAGGTCACCTTTTAAATTCTGCATTTACTTTCATTTCTCCACATGAATGCCCAGTCGGAAGTGAGCCAGGAATGGGGCAGCCACAGTGCATTAATGAAGAAGATACTTCATATACCAGTCAGTTGAACTCTCCCTCTGCATAAATGGATCAAGTAGCAAGTCTACCCTAGTCTCACCAAAAAAGGACACCATGAAAATTCTTTGTCTATTTGTCCCATATTCCCTTCATTTACTTTCCACTGGGACTAAGCCAGAAATGTTCACTATTACTCAGTATTTTAAGATATTTTTCTTTTCTTTTTAGATAGAGATAGAGACCACAGCACCAAAGCTTCCTTCAATGTAGTAGGGGTCAGATTCAATCTGGGTCATGCACATGGCAAAGCAGTACACTCTCCAACAGAGCTATTTTGTTGACCCGATTTAAGAATGTTTTAACAAGATATATATATATATATATTTTTAAATTTTTTATTTAAGAAAGGATTAACGAACAAAAACATAAGGTAGGAGGGGTACAACTCCACACAATTCCCACCACCCAATCTCCATAACCCACCCCCTCCCATGATAGCTTTCCCATTCTCTAGCCCTCTGGGAGCATGGACCCAGGGTCGTTGAGTGTTGCAGAAGGTAGAAGGTCTGGCTTCTGTAATTGCTTCCCCACTGAACATGGTCAGTCCATACTCCCAGTCTGCCTCTCTCTTTCCCTAGTAAGGTGTGTCTCTGGGGAAGCTGAGCTCCAGGACACATTGGTGGGGTCTTCAATCCAGGGAAGCCTAGCCAGCATCCTGGTGGCATCTGGAACCTGGTGATTGAAAAGAGAGTTAACATACGAAGCCAAACAATTTGTTGAGCAATCATGGATCCCAAGCTTGGAATAGTGGAGAGGAAGTGTTAGGGAGGTATTCACTGCAAACTCTAGTGTACTTCTGCTTTCAGGTATATATTTTGCAGTAGTTTATGGATACGTGTGAACATATGCTCTCTCTCACAGAAACTGGTGTATATCTAGGTTATGGGACTTTGTTAGAAAGTGAACTACCTGAGATGAAATTAGAGTGTACTATAAAAGGAAAGGTCTCACCCGAGTAATGAAGCTGAAGGGTTGTCATTCCACACGTGAAGTCTCTGGACACAGTCTGAGGTGAAGCATGTTGAGGTGGCAGTCATTGCGTTGGTTAGGTTGTGATCGGCGGATGCAATATTATTTGGTTTGGATTGGGAGATGCATACGGGAAAGTGGGCCCTATCCAAGGGTTCCAGGACTGGGGGAAGTAGGGGCTCTATAGTGGAGATGTGAGGTTCCTGCTGTCTTAGGGTTCAAAAAGACAATCGATAGTTAATGTTATCATCACATTATTTGTTAATTAGGTTAACTTTGAAAAGTCCTTTTGTTATGGTTTGCTGTACAGTAAAAACCCAGTGGTGAGGGGTAGACATGCAGCTTCCTGGGCCAGTGGGGGGTGGGAGTGGGCGGGAGGGATGGGTCACAGTCCTTTGGTGGTGGGAATGGTGTTTATGTACACTCCTAGAAAAATGTAGACATATAAATCAGTAGTTAATTAATATGAGAGGGGGAAATCAATTGTATGTCTCAAAGTTTCTCAAAACACAAACTGAATCTTTTTAATATATAGGCTGTGTATTTGATATGCGGACTCTCTCAAAAGCCTAGACCAAGTAGATTAGAAGCATCCAATAGCACAGCTATATACAAGATACTGGGTACTGTACAGCAAAACAAGATATATTTTTAACTGAAAAGAAAGGGCAGACCCCCAAAGCAAAGAAGAAAGGAAGGAAGGAAAGAAGAACAAGCCCTAATGAATCTGTTTTCTTTTTCCTATTCCTTTTATTCCTTTTTTGTTTCTTCATTTTCAGTCTCTGGTAATGGATACGCAGGTAAACATTTTTTTTAAATTGTATTAGCGATTTAATATTGATTTACAAAATTACATGTTAACAGGTATATTTCCATCAACAGAGTTCTGAATATTCAGTCTCCTCACTGCAAGCCACTGCAGTTGCCCTCAGCTTGTAGACATGGGCCAACCATCATCTCTACAACTAACTGTCTTCCAGGTAAACTTTACAGAGACAGATATAAGGACAGAAATGGAAAGGGAAGAGAAAGACATCACAGCATCAAAGTTTCTAATGAGGTGGGGACTGGGCTTGGACCTGAGTAGAAGGCACACTACCCAAGTGAACTACTTTTCTGGTCCTCAGTCTCTTTTAAGAAAGTGTTAGATAGGGAGATAGCATAGAGTGGTTATGCAGAACAACCTTCATGCCTCTGGTACAAAAAGTTCCAGGTTCAAGCCCTACTACCACCAGAAGCCAGAGTTTAGTAGAACTTTGGTTATAAAAAAACTATTCTTTTAAGGTACCTTAAATCTAGGCAATCACCAGAAACTCAGGGATAAATGAATCTCAATTCCTGTTCTGTAGAAGTCCACAAATTATGACAGGGAAATATGGTATATGACAAATGCAAAAACTAAAGCAGTAGATATGAGTTCTGAGCTCAAGTGGATAAAGCCAACCTGGTAGAACAGGATAGACCTGTCAAGGAAGTAATACTTGGTCTAACTCTAGGTAGGAAGTTAATAGGGATGAGGGCAACGGTATAAGATAAGTGAAGACTGAACACATGAAACAAATGGTCTTCTGTGGGGGAACTACAAGTAATTCAATGTGGCTGGAACTCTAGAATATGAGAGCAGTCTAGGGAGAAATCAGACAGAGGGAGGTAGGAGTCAAAATCTAATAAGATTTTTTTTTATATAGGCAAGGAGGGGCTACTTAAGGTTTAAAGGGGGAAGCAAAGAATTATAACTACCATTAGGAAAATGATTTTTCTATCAAAGAAAAGTATGAACTAGAAAAGAGATGGGACAATTAGGAAGCTACTGAAATAGTATGACCATATTAGATATTATTATTATTATTATTGTTATTAACTCTGTTTAGAATCTGTTTTCAGGCTGAGAATTGCCCCACCCTAAAGTCCATGCCCACCCACACAGGAGTAGACATATGGTCTAAGGCCAGTCCATTATAGCTGCTTATCACTCTTTCTTTCTTTCTTCCTTTCTTTCATATATATATATATATATATATATATATATATATATATATATATTTTTTTTTTTTTTTTTTTACCAGAGTACTGTTCAGCTCTGGCTTATGTTGGTACAGAAGATTAAACTTGGGACCTTGGAGCCTCAGGCATAAGAGTCTCTTTGCATAACCATTATTTTATCTCCCCTAGCCTATCACTGGTTCTCTGTGACTGGTCCAACTGGGAATTCTCCCAGTGAAATTTCATATACAGACTTCTGTACATAAGATCACTTTCCCTCAAGATGAAGGAATGGAGCTTTAAAAAGAGAGATATTAGAGCACTACTCATCAAGAGTTGGGCAGTAGCACAGCGGGTTAAGCGCACATGGCGCCAAGCGCAAGGATTGGAGTAAGAATCCCAGTTCGAGCCCCCAGCTCCCCACCTGCAGGGGAGTCACTTCACAGGTGGTGAAGCAGATCTTCAGGTGTCTATCTTACTCTCCCCCTCTCTGTCTTTCCCTTCTCTCTCCATTTCTTTCTGTCCTAACAATGACAACATCAACAACAATAATAACTACAACAACAATAAAAAAAACAGCATGGGAAACAAAAGGGAAAAATAAATATACACACACACACACATATATATATATATATATATATATATATATATATATATATATGTAAAAAAGAGTACTGCTCATCATTTATTGAAGGAATGGAGCTTTAAAAAGAGAGAGAGAGAGACAGATAAGAGCACTGCTTATCATTTATTACGTTGCATTTGCTTTTGTCATTCTTATTTGCATGCAGTGCTGGGAATCAAAACAAAACCATGGGTTTGTGCATATAAGACTTATGCTTTATAGCTGAGCTACCTCCCTAAATGGAATTTGGGACTTCCAAAGGTCATGTTTCCTGCCATATGGAAAGGCCTTCTGATATTAAAGTCAAATGCCAAGAATGGAAAATGCACTAGAAAATGGGAAGAAACAACTCTGTTAATGTTTGAGTCCCTGGAATCTAGGATTTAGACTCAGCTCTGTCTGAAATCAATATGCCAATGAATTTATAAGTTAAACATTCTAATATATTCCTTTTGGCTTATGCAAACTTGAGTTAATTTCTTTGTCACTTATAACTGTTTCCTAGGAAACCAGGTTAAATTAATGTGAGTCTGTGTTTGAGACTGTGAGGGCTGCTTTCGGTGATGAGAAAAAAGCTACTCAGGAACTGCAGACATGAGCTGAGTCAGGCAACTACATCACAGAGGTATCTACTACGTACTTGGTAAACAGAGAGGCTGGACAATTTTCAAGTCCTTAAGGAATATATTTAGGCTCCTATAGAAAATTCCTTCTCATTTGCAAGTCTCTTCTCCCTTCCCCTTTCCAGTCTAAATATATCTTTAGTTCCCTCCCAATGTGTTTCATGAGGCATGGTCTAGGCAATACTTATTTATTTATTTATTTATTTATTTATTTTTTCTTAAAGGTTTCAGAAAGTTTATTAGAATAAACAAGTTAAAGGGCTGGGTAGTGGCACACCTTGTTGAGCACACATGTTACAAAGCACAAGGACCTGGGTTCAAGCCCTCAGTCCCCACCTGCAGGAGGAAAGCTTCACAAGTGGTGAAGCAGGGCTGCAGGTGTCTCTCTGGCTCTCTCCCTCTCTATCTTCCCCTTCCTCCCAACATCTAGCTGTCTCTATTCAGTAAGTAAATAAAGATATCTTTTTTTTTGCCTCCAGGGTTATTGTTGGGACTCAGTGCCTGCACTATGAATCCACTGCTCCTGGAGGCCATGTTCCCCCCTTTTGTTGCCCTTGTTGTAGCCTTGTTGTAGTTACTATTGTTATTGTTGATGTCATTCGTTGTTGGTTAGGACAGAGAGAAATGGAGAGAGGAGGGGAAGACAGAGAGGTGGAGAGAAAGACAGACACCTGCAGACCTGTTTCACTGCCCGTGAAGCGACTCCCCTGCAGGTGGGGAACCGGGGGCTCGAACCAGGATCCTTACACCTGTCCTTGCACTTTGTGCCACCTGCACTTAACCCGCTGAGCTAACACCCAACCCCCCCTCCAAATTTTTTTTAAAGATAACATCTTTTAAAAAAAAGTTAAGATATAGTCACCAAGAGATGAGATAGGCAGACAATATAAAGGAACCAAAAGTCAGACAGACGAAGACAGGTCAGAAAAGAGGAAACTGACTGCCTGATGTTAAGCAAGCCCACCGGTTACACACCATTCATTTGAGGATGGTTTCAGTTGAGTAAACAGAGGCATAAGGTTGCTACCTTCAGGGTTATGGGCATCAGGAATAGCTTCCTGTCTTAGTTATCAGGTGTGAAACACTGTGTACTGATATTCTTACTCAGAATAGACAGCAGCTAGTCTTAGTCTAGGTAATATTTAAAATAACATGTAAAGGGAGTGCACATGCTACAATGTGCAAGGACCCAGGTTTGAGCCCACAATCTCCATCTGCAGGGGGAAAGCTTTGCCAGCGAAGTAGTGCTGCAGGTGTCTCTCCTTCACTCTCCTATCTTTCCCTACCCTCTCAATTTCTGGCTGTCTCTATTCAATAAATAAAGATAAATTTTTTTAAAAAGCTTGTAAAGTTATCTTAACTACCATTTTATCTCCTATTCTTATTGAATAATCATCTCCATGTAAACAAGAATATTGGGCATTTTATCACTAATCCTCAGCATCAAAATTAGGGACTGTTACAAAATAGACACTCAATAAACATTTGCTGGTACACAGCTTTTACTTTCTTTCTTTTTCTTTTATTTTTTTGTTTGGATCTGTATTTCTTTTATTAGTGATTTAATAATGATCAACAAGACTGTGGGACAAGAGGGGTACAATTACTCCACCACAAACTCAATTAATCTTTTGTCAGTACACTACAGTTTATCTATGGCTCCACTAGTGTGCACTGTCCAGTGCAGAATATGACATTCAAATATCAGTTAAAGATTGATGAATAAAAGGGGTTAGTTGCCAGTTTGTTCTGGGTCCATCTATCTATGGGATGTACCTTAACATAACATGGGCTTAAGAAGGAACTATGTCACATTATCACCTTACACTGGCCATTTTTGACCAGTAAATCTTTTTTATTAAATAATTTCTAATCCATATCTTCTAATTATGCAATGACATTTCTGTGTTATTATATTTTTTGATCCTTATTTTGAAACTTCACATACATCTCTGCAAAATTTAGCCAAAGGA
Organism: Erinaceus europaeus; assembly: GCF_950295315.1. Lineage (NCBI taxonomy): Eukaryota > Metazoa > Chordata > Mammalia > Eulipotyphla > Erinaceidae > Erinaceus > Erinaceus europaeus. The sequence goes on from NC_080168.1 coordinate 75,829,920, forward strand.
ATAGCTGCATGGTTTTTGCTTAAGATTCTCTTGTCTAATTTTATATCTTCTGATTTCTTATTGACTTAATTGTGAAGTCTTACTCTAGACTCTCAGATCTCAGACTTACTGCACCACCCAATTCCTGTCATATGACCTAGCATCTAGAGCTAACTTATTTAGGAAAATGTTCGTTAAACAAACTTGCAAGACTTTGAAACTTTTTTCAAGTTGTAATTAAAACATTTAAAAGTTCAAAGTGTCAAGCTTTCTTCTAGAAACCAGGTTTTGATATCTATTTGAATTGGCATGTGCCAATTCAAATTTCTATAGAGTTGGCTCGTTTTTCTCCAATTTGGTCATAAGGAATGGTTCAGGATGTCCTGGTGTTATAATATAAATACCTTAATACTAAAGAAACCTTGTCTCTAGATCACTGTCTGTTCCTCCTTTAGAAGTTCCAGGTCCTCCCTGATGGTAAAATGTCACTTGAGCTGATACTCAGCTAGGAGAAGTTATAGGAATCAGTTGTTAAACTGCATTGACTTTACAGGTTGTTATAACTTCCCAGGATGTTGGGAGGATGTTGGAGTTAAAAAGCAGCTACCAAATCCTCAAAAGGTGTACTTTTTAAGCCCCTGGTTTGAACAATATAAATTTTAACTTGTTTAAACAAGTATCACATGTCCAGTGTAAATTCAAAATATACTTGCTGATAACCATAATTAGGGATATTCAAGAGGAAGCCTTTCCCTCTCTAAGCCTGAGGGTTACTTCCAGCAGACAGCTCCTCTTGGGTTTGGACCAAAAGGATACTGGATGAAGGAGGCAGGAAATGCTCCACACCCCTTCTAAGTTCTGAGTTGAGTATGCTGGTTAGGGAAGTACTGTATTTTTCTTCTCTATACTATAATGATTTAGATTGCTATGAAAAGCCTTTCTTAGATTTCAATATTCTTTAAAACCAAAGAAACAGGCAATGAATCAAGTCAAAACTTCCTTTAAGCATCAAACAGCATTTTTTTTTGCTTTGAATGCATTCATGCAGAATTCATTAGCATAGTCATAATTCCTTGAAATATAGGATATTTTAATAAGAATCTTACTATTTCCTACATAATTCTCTGTGGGTTTTTATAAGAAGATAATCAGATTTGGTTCCACATGGAACAATTAAAGAGGCTTGTAATGTCAGTTCATTCAAGTTAATTTGAAAAGGTTGTCACTTTACTTAAACATGTAGCAGTTAAGATGATAACTACTGCATTTCCATTTTCTACAGCCTATAAATTGAGGATGGATAAAGATGTAGAAAACTCTGTGGGGGGGCAGTGAGGGGCTCTATGGGAGGGTTTTATGGGGGTGGTGGTCCTGGTGCATGCTGGTTAGGGTTGGGGTGAGAATGCTTTACAGACATCTACCAAAGGGGGATGAGAAATTGTACCCAGGTGTCAACAATCACACTATAAACCACTAACATCCCAATAAAATGACTAAAACATGCAGATAGCTCAGGGATTTTTTTTCCACTTAAGATCATTCAGGCTCTTTTAAATGGATTGCTGAAAAAAAAATGTTAGCAAAACTTTATTTTTGCTTTGTATAAAAAGTTCCTTCACCTCAACTTCCTTCTACTATATGATCCCAAAATAAATTACTTTAGGATGAGCTAAAAATAACTTCACCGTGATAAGAATCCTTTCCTTGTCCTGTCTGTTGAGTTCATTGCTGCAATGTAAGCTTTGGGAGAGTTTTTAATTATGTAGTTAATATTTCATAGTCCTCTGGGGAGAGGTACTAAGCTTGGCTAGACTGCAGAGTATTATTCCTAACAGTGTCAGATGCCTTGATGAGGACTATTTGAATAAAAATAGTGAATGGATGAATAATAATAGGCCCATAAACCTTTGCTAACAGACACATCTGTGGATTTGGTGATGAAACTCTTGAAACTTAACTGCACTGCTTCCTCATTACTCCACCAGATGGCAGAAGATAGGGCAGCTCACGAAAGTATTTCTGATAGATAATAAATATGAGATAGTATAAATATTAGGAAGTAAATGTTTAAATATGAATATATATTAAAAAATAAGGCTTATGTAGAATTTAGGTGGGAGTGGCAGGTTGGAGGTTAAAAGTTAAATCAGGGATTACAGACTAAGAGACGTATTAATACTTTTTTTTTTTTTTTGCCTCCAGACTTACCACAGTGGCTCCATGCCTGCAGTATAAACCCACTGCTCCTGGATGCCATTTTCCCATTTCTGTTGCCCCTGCCCTTGTATTGTTATTGTTGTTATTGCTGTTGTTGTTGTTGTCGGGTAGGACAAAGAGAAACTGAGAGGAGGAGAGAAAGATAAACACCTGCAGATCTGCTTCACCACTTGTGAACCGATCCCACTGCAGGTGAGGAGCTAGGGGCTCGAACCAGGATCTTTATGCCAGTCCTTGCCCTTTGTGCCATATGTGCTTAACCCACTGTGCTAACACCTGGTCCCCTAATACTCTTTTTGAGGAGAGACTGATTACTGGGTAGGGAGCAGGCCTTGACACACATATGTGGTACCAGTATGATCCCACCAGAAGAAGCTCCAGTGTTATGCTATCTATACCTTTCTCTGTTCCAGTTTCTTTCTTTTTTTTTTTTTAAGATTTTTAAAAATATTTACTCATTTGCCCTTTTTTTGCCCTTGTTTTTATTGTTGTGGTTATTATTTTGTTGTTATTGATGGCGTTGTTGTTGGATAGAACAGACAGAAATGGAGAGAGAAAGGGGAGACAGAGAGGGGGAGAGAAAGACAGACACCTGCAGACCTGCTTCACCGCTTGTGAAGCGACCCCCCTGCAAGTGGGGAGCCAGGGACTAGAATCGGGATGCTTCCGCGGGTCCATGTGCTTTGCAGCACGTGTGCTTAACCCGCTGCTACCACCTGACTCCCTCTGTTCCAGTTTCTATCTCTCTCTCTCTCCTCTCTCTCTCTCTCTCTCTCTCTCTCTGTGTGTCTGTGTGTAGAAGCAGCCCAGAGTGATGAAATCATACATGTTTAATGCCCTGGCTCTCTTTACATATATATTTATTGTTGTCATCCTGGTATCTTTATGAAATGAAAAAAAGGGGGTCAGGAAAGTATTTAATGTAGCTTTTCTAACCATCCAGCCATTCTCCCTTCATCGGCCCATCCTTGCTTTGTATGTACATAGGAAAAACTTATGAATATGCGACACTTTCTTTTATTCATTGCAGTAATGGTCTTATAGAAACTATATTCTCTATACCTATTTAAAGTCACTTTTGAATATAAATTCTTAAGATTTATCTCAATGGACAGTTACAATGTATGAGAAAATAAAAAGGTTAGTCAGGGAGCTGAGGGCTATAGCCAAGAAAAAAAGAATCCTTACAGTCAGTAAATGTTTAACATCTTGGCACTGTCAAACATTGCTCAAGTTTATTTGCCAAGTTCTTAAGCAAACTGGAAAAATATTTTATTAATCCCGTATAAATATATTTAAAGAGAGATTTGAGAAAGACACTGTGTTTCTGTTGGAAAACAACTTCAGTGAACTTCATTCTCAGGCATGTCTCTAGCTAAATGACTACTAGATTACAGTTTGTAGCAACAGGAAGTGACTTGAAATACATTGTTTTGCGAATACTCTTTTAAAGATAATAACCTGCATGTAGAAACTTAACTTTAAGACGGTATTTCTGATATTATAAATCTTTATTTGTGAAAAAATACTTCAAGCACACCTACATTTATATTTTATTCAACAATCCTTATTTTCTGAGGTTTTGGTTTTAACCTCATCTATCACCTAGGCAACAAGGACACAAATACAACACATATACCCCATGAGCAGAATCTATGAGAAAGAATTTCCAGCATATATACAGAGAATGATTATTTGACTGAAGCACACAGAAAGAATTTAAAACAATTTTAAGCATACTAAATTGTCTGAGTGAGTCATAAACAGAAATAGTATAGGAAAATGTAATGTCATACATGAGCCTGAGGAAAATGGTGCTGAATTCTCCTTCACTCTAGAAACTCCATCTTAACTCCTTACATCTCCCTTCTTGATGCAAAGAATATCATAGAAAACTTGAATAAAAGCATGCCAACAATTTATTTTTCTTCTTTCTAAACTCCAAACCTAAAATAAAATGATTTACATTTAGTCAAATAAAAAAACTGTAATCTGAGACACTGGTCTGGCAAAAACACCAGTATTTCCAATTACTGGCTGCAAACTACTTTCCTCAAAACCCCTGTAAATGTTCACTATGAATTCTGAAAGCAGAAAACAGATGCTGAAATTTCATCAGGATAAGCCCTGACTACAAGCTCAAGTTCTCCCCCCCCCAAAAAAAAAAATCCCAGGAGAACAGGGATGGATACAGTGATTCCACAATGGAATAAAGGGTGGAGTCATGTCGCCAATTATGCCCTGGACATTAATAATTTCTGGGAGAGGAACTCAACCTTCTGGTTGAGATGCCAACATTGAAATTCATGTCACTGGCTAGTTTTCTTGTGCAGGGTAAAGAGCCACTGAAGAAAACCAGAGAAGTGTAAGTTCCAGAGTCACAAAAGAAGTCACTCCTGTGAGCTTTCCAAAGAATTTCAATGAATCCTTTTAAAAAAAATTTTGACTGAATGGTCAAAAATCAGTGTTAGTATCCAGAAATCTTAGCACTATCACCTGTGAATGCCTTTAACAATCCAAATCTTGGTTTGTTTTGGGGATTTGTTACAAATGGTGCCTGCCCTGCAGGTGGACTGGTTATGAGCTGGCAACACAAACCTATTTGTTTAAAAAGAAACTTGCATTTTCACTTGCTATGTGAAAAGCAGTCTTGTGTTAGTGGATTGTGAGACAATCTGGGGTTGCTGCAACCCAGCTCCTCAGTTCTTGATGTCTAAAATAAGGGTAAAATGAATAATAACAATATCAGTTATGTACAGGATCAAACTTCACACTGTGTAAGGCTAAAAAATTTTTTTTAAGTAATCATTAAAAAAAACACGAAGTAATTTTCATCTGAATGTTCCTCTGTTAGAATCAAACAAAGAAGTGGCACAGTTGAGTGGAAAGAATGTAGAATTGACTGGTTAGAACAGCAAGTAAATTGCCCAACTGGGCAAAGATCAACTGTGAAATCTGACAGTCTCAATCTCCTCGGGCAGTCACTAGAAAAAATAAGAGGCTGTTTGAAAAGATCTTTTATCTAAAGTCTTATTATTCTAGAGAGACTCAAGGAAGAAATTTGAGAACCTGAACTCCCTGGAAAGGTTAGTTTCACTTCTAACTCTCTTAGATAACCTTTTAAATATTTGGAAACAAGTGGAGACACATTTACATTCAACATTTTAGATAGGTTTGAAAATAAGAATCAATGTCTACACATTTTGCATGCCCATAAGCACGGTATTAGCATGGGGAGAAGAAAAAGGCATACAACATCCCTTACCCTGCCTAGGCCATTATAATCTGTGGAGAGGGAAAAACATGATTAGTAATGAAATATCCATATGCATAAAGGTTGTATGGATAAAAAGTATAGGATTTCTTTGGAATTGGATGAAGAATAGGAAGTATTGTTTGTTTGGTTACTCAAGTTCAATTTTAAGATTTTTAACACTGTCAAGAATTTTTCAAATGAAACAAAAATGTGTGGGGGTTAAATAGAAATAAGTACACATAAACACCTATTTGCATTTTATTCAGCATACGAACCCCAGGAAAGGGCCAGGAGATAATTCGCCTAGAAATGTGCACACTTTACTGTGTGTGAAGATCCAGGTTTGAGATACTGAGAAGTATATGGAAGTTTTATGAACTGTGGAAGCTTCACAAACATTGCAGTAGTGCTGTGGTGTCTCTCTTCTACTTCTCTCTCTCTCTCCCCTCTATCCCTTCCTCTCTTCCTTCACTTATTATCTGTAATTAAAAGTATGGAGGGGGGGAAGAATCCATTGAGATACATGGAATCCCACAGGCAGAAAACCCTGTGAAGTTGAGACAGAAAAAAAAATCCTAGGAGATGTTTCACCTCCTAATCAGGGTCTCCATCGTGTTTTCACATATTTCTTTGTCTTTTACGTTAAGGCATAAACCCAGTAAAATATAGACTAAGACACAAAATATGCAGAAATCTCTTCTAGATTTTCTTCTTTTTTTACATTTGTTACTGCTTTCACGAAAGATTTCTCCCTCACTAGAAGAAAAGAACATTTCTAAAAAATTATAACTAAGCTGTTTTAAAGAATCAAAAAAGGTGTTGGGTATGGGGAAGTACTAAAATGGATTAACACTCTACATATCTAAAATGTTTTATAACATTTATGAAATTCCCCAATAACTTAAAATCTGTTTTGTTTAAAATCCAGTCTTCACATATTTTTTTCTATTGATGGAAAATACAAAGGGAAAAATGCCTTTTGAATTCTTTGGTGATGCAATGGGGATTACTGCTGAGTGAGGAATAATGTACTAAAAAGTGTTATCTGGCATGGAGTTGAGAAATTATAGAATTCGGCTACAGTCCCTGCTAGATATGATACTATAAAATTTTCCTTTAGTCTTTTCTCTCATCCTGTCTCTAAAGATTCCTTCACATACAATCTTTCACCAAAAAAAAGGAAGGCAATTAAATGAATTTCTTATTCTAAGTAAATAGTTGAACATTTGAAAGGAAAATATATACTCAACATAAATGTCCAACAATGGAGAAATAAAAACTTAATGATGACCTGTTGATGCTAATAGGGGTCAGCCGTAAAGTGTACTACACAGCCATAAACTTACGTCTAGAGTGAGCTGAGATATTGTTAATTAGTTAGGGCATGGGTCTTGCTATATATGGGGTTTAGATTTGAGCCTTTGCACCACATGGGAGGCACTGTAGCACTGGAGGAAGTGTGGGTGCTATGTGTCTCCCTCTGTGTATCTTTCTATCTGTCTGTCTATCCATCTCTCCCTCCCTCTCTATCTCTCTCTTTTGATTTGAATGAAAAAGTGTCTGGAGTAATGAAATCATACATGTGCAGATACATTATTCTTGTATGAAAAATAATATCTGGAGTAACTGCACTAATACCAGACAAAACAGATGTTAAAAATATTCAAAGTTTTTCAAAACACAAACTGAATCTTTTTAATATATAGGCTGTGTAATTGATATGCAGACTCTCTCAAAAGCCTAGACCAAGTAGATCAGAAGCATTCAATAGCACAGCTATATACAAGATACTGGATACTATACAGCAAACCATAACAAAAGGAATTTTCAAAGTTAACCCAATTACCAAATAATGTGATGATAACATTAACTATCGATTGTCTTTTTGAACCCTAAGACAGCAGGAACCTCACATCTCCACTATAGAGCCCTACTTCCCCCAGTCCTGGAACCCTTGGATAGGGCCCACTTTCCCGTATGCCTCTCCCAATCCATATCAAATAATATTGCATCTACGGATCACAACCTAATCAACGCAATGATGGCCACCTCAACATGCTTCACTTCATACTGTGTCCAGAGACTTCACATGTGGAATGACAACCCTTCAGCTTCATTACTCAGGTAAGACCTTTCCTTTCATAGTATACTCTAATTTCATCTCAGGTGGTTCACTTTCTAACAAAGTCCCAAAAACCTAGATATACACCAGTTTCTGTGAGAGAGAGCATATCTTCACACGTATCTAGGAGCTCAGCTTCCCCAGAGACACACCCTACTAGGGAAAGAGAGAGGCAGACTGGGAGTATGGACAGACCAGTCAACGCCCATGTTCAGCGGGGAAGCAATTACAGAAGCCAGACCTTCTACCTTCTGCAACCCACAATGACCCTGGGTCCATACTCCCAGAGGGATAGAGAGTGGGAAAGCTATCAGGGGAGGGGGTGGTATATGGAGATTGGGTGGTGGGAATTGTGTGGAATTGTACCCCTCCTACCCTATGGTTTTGTTAATTAATCCTTTCTTAAATAAAAAAAAAGCCAATTAGGAGAGAAAAGGGGGTAGAAAGAATAAAGAAGGGAAGAATAAAAGTACACAAATTTGGTAAAAAAAAAATTACATAGAGAAAAAGAGACATTTAGTAATGATAAATGTAAAACAAGAAGAAATGTATATGTTCCTCACAAGAGAGTTCCAAAATATTAAGTACAAAAACAAGTCAAGAATTATAGTTTATGCTTTAAATACTCTCCTTACAGTAATTGGCATATCATGAATGCTAATTGGTAAGGTAGATGTCAACAGTATTAGCCACTTAGCCTGATCAACATATTTCAAGTTGATCCTGCCAATGGCAGAATTCACCTTTTATTTTTTAGAGTGTATATGGAAAATTTTCTAATATAGACTTCATGCTGTCCATAGAACCAACAGCAAAAATTTGATAAAATTCATTATTACAAAATTATTATTCTAAAGTCAACAAAAAGAAATCTGGGAAATTCTTAAATATTTGGAAATTAAGAAGAATACTTCTAAATAATCTATTGAATAATAAAAAAAGAAATCACAGGGAAATTTAGAAAAGATTATAAAATAACTGAAAATGAAAACAAACCATATCCAAGTGTACGGGATCAGGTAGACTACAGAGAACAAATTATGAAGGCAATTCAAGAAAGTACACTTAGCAAACAGATACATAGTTAAGAAATCTGAGATTATTTTATCAAAGAGTTACAAAACACAGAAAATAGCCTCCAAACAGAGCTACAGGGTGTGAAGAACATTTTGAATGCAGTTCAGGCAGTTAACAGGCCTGTGAGATATACTTAATCTGGTAGAGGAGAAAATAACAGTGGTCTAAGACACAATCACAATCTGTGAATTTAAAGTTGCTGAGAGGAAAGGTTTGAAAAAATGAAGCACTTCTCTATGACATATTTTAGATACAGTAGAATTTCATAGTGAAATGGATGTAGCACAAGAGGAAAAAAATACTTAAGAAAAACTGCAATGTTGCTGTTCTGTGAAAGAAAGATGTGGTACATATACACAGTGGAGCCCTATGCAGTGGATAGGTGGAACATAAGGAAAAAAGACAGTAAGGAAGGAAATAACGTGAAACTTGGACTGGGTGTGATGTATTGCACCAAAGCAAAAGACTCTGGGTAAGCAGGAAGAGGGACAAGATGAAAGGACAATAGGGTCCTGGTGTGTCTCCTGAACAGCTATCAAGGGGAGATGAGAGACTGTGCCTATGTGTAAAAGCCTATACTATAAACTATTAACCCCCCCATAAAATTTAAAAATAGAAAAAAATAACAGAACAAAAATAAAGCAAATTGAACAAACTGTTTCTAACTTTGTGAGAATTAAGGTAGTATCACTGGAGGTGGGAGGGTGGGGACACAGAGTTTTGGTGCTGGATGTGATATGGAATTATACAATACCAATCACAAATAAAAAATGAAAAATAAAAACCCTAGAGCTGGTATATTCAGTGCTGAAAGACTAAAGTTTCTCTCCCATAGATCAGAGAAATTTATTTGGAGGTTTTAACTAGTGAAGAAGTCAAAGGCACATAGACTAAAAAGTAAACGTTTTTATTCACAAACAAAATGATATAGTGTGCAGAAATCAAAGATAAAGGCTACTAGAACTAACAGGTATTAGCAAGGTCATGGACTACTGGATATATATATATATATTCCCAATTACTAAAGAAAAACTCGTAAATATATATATCCTCTATGTGGAAAATGAAAATGTGTGATCAAAGGAAATTAAATACTTCAAATAAGTGATAAACAAATGTTTGTGTGTTACAAATCTTGATGCTATTGGGGGACAAGATAGCCCAGCTGGACAATGTGATTACTTTGCCATATGTGCAACCCGGGTTCAAACCTGGTGCCTACTATACTGAAAAAAGCTTTAATTTTGGGGTGTCTTTCTCCTTTTCCTTTTCTCTCTCTACATTTTCAAAAAATTTTACATTCTTTTTTTTTTCCCCAGAGCACCGCTTAGATCTGGCCTATGGTGGTGATGGTGGGGGGGGGGGGTGGATTGAACCTGGGACTTCAGAGTATCAGGCATGAGAGTCTCTTTGCATAATCATTATGCTATCTACCCCCATCCTTTCTCGATTTGTATTTATTTGAAAAAGTTAACCTGGAGTGGTGAAGGCCCAAGGATCACATAACACACACCACCACCACTACCATCATCATCAACAACAACAACAAAATGCTGACATTGTTAAAATGTTAACTTCCTGAAAATTCATCTGAAAATCAAAACAAGACAACAAAAATTGCCTCTGATTTCTTTTAAGGGTATCAATAAGGCAATTCTGGGAAAGATATGTAATGCAAAGGAGGCAGTGTAGTCAAAGGAATTTTGAGAAAAAGGAACAAAGTTGATGAACTTAGTTACTGAAATCAAATCTCAAGACAAAGTAATAGTAAGACAAAAGATGGTAGATATGTTGGCATGATGATAGGCATAACGATCAATGGTGTAGAATGGTTCAGAAGTAAGTCCATACACATAATCAAATTATTTTTTAACAAATGTGCCAAGGTAATTCCATGAAGGAAAGATAGAATTTTTCAATAAGTGAAGCTGAAACAATTGGCTATCTATTTAAAAAACAAGCAACTTTAAGTCAATTATAGATGTAATTATGAAACATCTAGAAGAATACAGATATCAGATATCTTTCTGAACTTGGATTAGAAAATACTTCTTAAGCTGATAAATAAGAACAGAAAGGGGAAACATAGTGTAGTGCTTGGACTGAGTTTGTTGTATTACAGTCAAGTAAAGGACTCTGGAGTAGAGGGGCTTTCAGGGTCACCATATGTGGGTCAGATGGGGGGACTGTCCTTAGGTGATGGGAACAGTGTGAAACAGTACTCTTATGAACTTATAGTCTTATAATTACTATTAATTCAGTAAGCCAGGGGAAAATACATTGAATATTTCAACTTCTATAACTACCTACATTTTATTCTGAGTATATATATTTTTTAGTCTAAGCATTTGATGTATCAGATTTGTAAATTGATTAAATTCAGAACTTGGACTTAAATAAATTATTTTTTTACTTATTATTAATTTATTTTATTTATTCCCTTTTGTTGCCCTTGTTGTTTTATCATTGTTGGACAGGACAATGGAGAAATGGAGAGAGGAGAGGAAGACAGAGAGGGAGAAAGACAGACACCTGCAGACCTGCTTCACTGCTTGTGAAGCGACTCCCCTGCAGGTGGGGGGGGGGTTTGAACCGTGTTCCTTAAGCTGCTCCTTATGCTTTGCACCATGTTTGCTTAACCCACTGTGCTACTGCCTGACTTCTGGGCTTAAATTAAGTAGTTCTAAATATAAGTGTTTTTGTTAATGCTGTTGTTTTAATACTAAGTTATCTACAATCTTAGGCCAGATGAATCAGAATCATTAGGCCCTGTCACTATCTAAGATATTGTTGTTAAAAGGTATCATTAAATGACATAAAGCATGGTAAGATCAAGTATTGTAACATAAATAACAACCACAGAATTTACAAGATCCCAACTACCTGGTTTAAATAATAATAATCTATTGTCTTTTTTTAAATCCAAATACTGCAAGGAATCTTCCCCATTCTCTTTTTGGTAATTTCTCAATTACCAAAGCCAGACCTGCTACCTTCTGCACCCCAAAAAGAATTTTGGTCCATGCTCCAGGAGGGATAAATGGTAAACATTAGGGGAAGATTATCAGAGGGCTCTGAACTCCAATTCCAACAGGACCCGGACTGAGAAGAGGTGGGGGAAACAGAAGGACACTCAGAAGTAGTAGATGCAACTTAGAAAGAGAAGTCATGACTATAGGAAAAATGGGCAAATATAGGTAAATATAGATAGTTATAGAAATAATAATCAACCCATATCTGTGATCTTAGGGTGCTGGGCTAGCTTCTCGGGCAGGAGAGAGACGACCAGGGACTCATGGCTGAGTGGAACGCAGTTCAATCTTTATTAATGAGCGGGAATGCAGTGCAATCAATCTAATCTCTATTCATTAGAAAATCCTGTCCTTTATATCTCCTGAGCCGGAAGTGTCAGGTCTGAAGAAGAAGTACGTAGGATAGGGGGTGGGGAGAAGCAAAAAGCGTGAGCACTCTGAAGTATCAAGCTTGCATCTAACCAGTGGGGATTAAACCAATGCCCTGTAGGCAGGGTGGATCTCAGGTAAAGCAGTGATTATGTAAATAGACCACACTGTTAAGCAATGCAAGCGAACCTAACGTGATGATCAAAACGGAAGGGGTCTTAGAAGCAGAATTAGAAGCAGACCAACATTAGGAGAACTATTATACTTTCCAATGGAGGGAATACAGACACAGAAATCTGGTGGTGGGAAAGGTGTGTAATTATACCCTTGTTATCTTATAATGTTGTAAATCAATACTAAATCAGTAATAAAATATATCCATGAGAAAAAAGAAAATACTTGTTAGCTATGATATCAAAGATATATGTTAAAAATTTGATAAATCAAATTTCATAAAAATATTTTGATTTTCAAACGATGCCCATTAAAACAATAAGAAGAGGGGGCCAGGAGGTGGCCCATTCAGTTAAGAACACAGTACTAAGAGCAAGGACCCATAAAAGAATTCAGATTTGTGCCCCCAGCTCCCCACCTGAAAGTGGGGATGCTTCGTGAGTGGTGAAGCAGGTCTGCAGGTGTCTATCTTTCTCCCCCTATCTGCCCCTTCCCCTCCTCTCTCAATTTCTCTCTGTCCTATTGAATAAAATGGAAAGAAAAAGAAAACATGTCTGCCAGGAGCAGCAGATTCATAGTGCTGGCACTGAGCCCCAGCAGTAACCCTGGAGGCAAAAATTAAATAAATAAATAACAAAAATAAAATAAAAGACAAAAAGATAAAACAGAGGCCCAAAGAAAATATTTGTAAAAAATTACCTGATAAATGACTTTCATACAGGATAATTATTTTTTAAAACTCAATAATGATAACACAATTTTGGAAGACTGTTAAACCACTAATAAAAATGGAGAAAAGTATTTAAAATTGAGTGGATCATTTGAATGAATATTTCACTAAGAATGATATATAATTACTAACAGATAAATGAAAATATGCTCAATGCTATTAGCCAAAGGAATGCAAATGAAAATTAGAAGATACCACTACACATGCACTAGAGTGACAAAACTAATATTACAAGATCAGGGGATTTTTTTTTTTTTTTATAGGATAGTCTAGGATGAGTTGAACTGAATCACGCAGAAAGTTTTCAGAAAAAGTGTGTACCATTTGGTGCTGTGCTGCATTGGTGTTAATGTGGTGCACAAAAATAGGTTTAGAGTTAGTGCTATCAGTATTGCATATTTGGCAGAAATTTCCATTATTAGCACCTGAGAAAACATGGCATGAAACCCCTGAACAGTGCTGAACAGGATAATAAAAACACTCTTGATTTTCTATATGCAGCTGACATTTCCTATGGAACAAATGATATATGATTTTTCTCTTGAATGCCTGCAAGATTTATTTTTAAGAATGTCTAACTTTAATTACTGTAGTATAACTTCTAATGCTCAAAGTTTATGTGATACATAAAAGGAGTTGTGAAGTGAGCTTTGTTTTTAATATTTAGAGGCAAGTTCAGAAAAGGTAAGAGATTTTACACATGTATCAAAAACTGTATTTACTGTGGACCATTAACCCCCCCCCCCATTTAAAAAAACAAAGAAGAATAGAAAAAAAAGGAGATTAGCTCAAATTCAGATCTCAATGAGAGTGGAATTAGAACTGAGAACTAGGTCTTACAAATTAAAATGTAATACACTTTCAACAACTAAGTTTGCTTGAAGAAAGTTTTTATCCTTATACTGTGGCATCTGTTAGCAGACACCATGAATCTATAAAACAAGATGCTACTTACAGAGTGAGAGCACTAAACGTGGGCTTTGGACTTTTTTAAGTGGGTGCTGGAACAAACATACCAAGATATTCTTGTGAGCTAAGTCTTTGTTCCCCAAATACTTTTATGCTCTGATTTCAGTTGATACCATTACTTAGTACACCATCATTTTCTACCTTACTTAATTCTGTTTCCACACTCTAATTCAAATTTTTAACTATTAAAAATGTTTTTGGACATAATATTTAATTTCTACTCTCTTTGCAAATTTCATGCACACAGTACAGTGCTATCAAGTTTACTCACCATTTTTTACATAAGATCCTCAGGTCTTATCCAACTTAGAGCTGAAAATTCAGCTTTTTTTTTTCTTGCCACCAGTGTTATCACTGGGGCTCAGTACCACCACTATGAATCCTCTGCTCCCAGAAGCCATTTTTTCCATTTTTTATTTATACTTTATTTGACAGGAGAGAGAAATTGAGAGGGAATGAGAGTTAGAGATGAAGAAAGAAACAACTGCAGACATGCTGCTTTACCATTTGTGAAGTGTCCCCCTGTACGTGGGGAGTGGGGCTTCAACCTGGGTCCTTCTGCTTGGTTATATGTGCACTTCATGGGGTGTGCCACAGAATGGCTCCAAAATCTATCTTTCAATTCCTCATTTTCCTGCCTGTTTCAAGGTTAAGACCTTGATCCCTACCTGCCACTGTCTCCATCTATTTTCATTCTTTTGGCCACCGAGAGTTATATATGACAAAGAATTATAATTAACCCACAAGTTATTTTTAAATAGGCTATCTATACTCTTTTTTAAAATATTTATTTCCTTTTTTTGTTGCCCTTGTTGTTTTTAGTTATTATTGTTGTTGCTATTATTGTTGATGTTGTCGTTATTGGATAGGACAGAGAGAAATGGAGAGAGGAGGGGAAGGCAGAGAGGGGGAGAGAAAGATAGACACCTGCAGACCAGTTTCACCGCTTGTGAAGCAACTCCCCTGCAGGTGGGGAGCCGGGGGCTCAAACCAGGATCCTTAAGCCGGTCCTTGCACTTTGCGCCACATGCGCTTAACCCGCTGTGCTACCGCCCGACTCTCTATCTATACTATTTTTAAAGGCTCAATAAAAATTGAAGTGCTTGAAAATTCACAAAGTGATTATAAATATCTCATTCTACCTCATCTCTCTTTTCAGGGAGATAAGTCTTAATACATGTCATTTCTATTGAAGATGAGAAATTGGGTTATTTTCAATTTCACAGTAATATTTCATTGATTTCTAAAAATACCTACTATTAAAATGACACTGAAACTAATTATTTAGCTGAATCAGTGCTTCACAAAAGAGAATAATAATACCATATGTTAGAGCAAGCTTTTCTTCAATGTAAGACCTAAGATATTAGCAATCTAACCTACTCAGGTACAAAGAGACGCCATGAGATTTATTTAGCACCTATTCTTGTTGTAGGTATTATCTAAGAGAATCACATTTCACACAGTAGTCTGGAGGTCCCTGGATAATAAAGTCAATGAATTTTTGGAGTCTTTTTTATATAAAATGAGAGTTCATAGTGGGTCATTCCAACTCACTAAACTTCATCTCAATTTGTATTGTCAGACAGCTGTTTCATTATGCAATATTTTGTCAAAGCTTATTATCTTTTGCTAATAATTCTGAATTTGAATCTATATCCTTCTAAAGGGGTTAAAAGCTTTAAATTTATAAGTTACAGAATCAGTGGCTTTGTCTCCATGAAACCAGGCTCTCAAAGGCAGTGTCCTCTTACCTCATTAGGTTTCTAGGTAGCCTGGAAAAGTGCTTGCTGAGAGGGATGAAGACTCAGAATCAGGGAGTGAGAAAAAGGGTCCAACTTCAGGGGGCGCAGGGAAGTTCAATCTAGCAAACAGAATACTACTCAAAGTAAGGAAATATACAGATTATTAGGAAAGGAGGTTAGAAAAAGGAGGGAATGCTGCAACAGGGAACTCAAAACAAAATAATAGGAAAATTATGAAATAAAGGCAATCAGGACCAAACTATGATACTTAGAAGTCCAGGCAGGCAGAAGATAACAAAAATGTTAGCTAGTAGTAGAACTTCATCTCTTATGTCAGTATTCAAATGTAAGACTAGTCCCTGAATAGTGCCTGTGGCTTAAACAAACGTGGACATTAAATCTCATAGTCAGAACTCAGGAGATAAATACTGGAAAATAGATCAGAGTGACCAGGGACTGTGAAAGGGGGAAGTTGGTGTCTCATGAGCACACAGTTTCAGTTTGGGATGATTAAAGAGTTCTGAAAGTGGATATATGAGTAGTGAATTGTACATGTAAATGAATTTGCTGTGTAAATGGACTATGGTTAAAATGGTATATTTTACTACAATGCAATTTTTAAGAATAGAAGGACAATATTGGTAGCAGTGGGTTGTGTTTTGTTTTGTTTTTTAAGTCACTGCCAGGGATTTACTACTTGAGGTTAAACTTCCAGATAAGAAGAGAGAAACAGGGTGGGAGTAGATAGCATATTGGTTATTCAAAGAGGCTCTCATACCTGAGGCTTCAAAGTCCCAGGTTAAATCCTCTGCACCACACCACCATAAGCCAAAGCTGATCAGTGCTTTGGTAAAAACAAAACAACAAACAAAAAAAGCAGCTGGCCATAGGCAGAGAGAAACAGATAAGAGAGAGAATGAGAAAGCAAGAGTAGCACTGAAGCTAACCTCTAGTGTAGTAAGGGCCAGGTACAAACCTGAGTCACGTGCATGGCAAAATAGATGTGCAAATTTGCACCCCCAGGGGCAAATTTTTCTGATCCAGCAGAAATTTTTTGAATTTTTAATCCAAAAAAACCAAGATAATAAAGGTAAGGAAGAAGTCTGATTCTCAGAGCTGGCATATGAGCTAGTGACTAGATATTTTGTGTAAGAGGGTCAGTAAACAGGGTCAGAACTAGACTAGAGGCACACATGACTTTTCACAGAGACTCAAGGTATTTGCTGTGACATCTTGTTTGCTGCTTAAGCCTGGGAAACTGGACTTGAATAGCCTCCAGCTATGCAGGTAAGAACTGAAAAAATTAAACTCTGGATAAGACTAAGAGACTAAATCATAATGCTTTGCTGATGCATTATTTCCTCACCCCAAATTCATGTTTTGGATGACAGCAAGGGACACTAGCCCAGAAGAAAACCAGTACCCATTAAAAGAAATAATTTGATAATAAAAAAATTAGAGGATGACAGAGGACCTAGTGGGGGTTGTATTGTTATGTGGAAACCTGAGAAATATTATGCATGAACAAACTATTGTATTTACTGTCAACTGTAAAACATTAATCTCCCAATAAAGAAATTTTAAAAAATATTAGGTTCCTAATATTTTAAGACAAATCACTAACTGGTAGATAATTCTAGCTCTTAAAGAACTCTACGCGTTTTCAGTAATAAATTCATGTCCTCAGTGGTCCGGGAGGTGGCGCAGTAGGTAAAACATTGGATTCTCAACCATGAGGTCCCGAGTTCAATCCCCGGCAGCACATGTACCTATCTTTCTCATGAATAAATAAATAAATTATAAAAATAAATAAATTCATGTCCTCATAGTTCCATAAAGGATGAGAATTTGACCCAAATGTACAGTTAAATTAGATAGTCTTGTGAGAATGCTCTTAAAAAATAAAATGCAGCCACCTGTGACCTATTAAGGCTTCTTTTTTTTTTTTTCTCCTCCAGGGTTATTGCTGGGCTCGGTGCCTGCACCATTAATCCACCGCTCCTGGAGGCCATTTTTTCTCCCTTTTGTTGCCCTTGTTGTTGTAGCCTCCTTGTGGTTATTATTATTGCCATTGTTGATGTTGTTTATGGATAGGACAGAGAGAAATGGAGAGAGGAGGGGAAGACAGAGAGGGGGAGAGAAAGATAGACACCTACAGACCTGCTTCACCGCCTGTGAAGCGACTCCCCTGCAGGTGGGGAACTGGGGGTTCGAACTGGGATTCTTACGCTGGTCCTTGGGCTTTGCGCCAAGTGCGAACGCTTAACCCTCTGTGCCACTGCCAGATCCCCCTATTAAGGCTTCTAATGTACTCATTGACATAAATACCTGACAGGTTTCTATAACAGCTGGAACATGGCTCAAAGATCTCTTGTGTCTGCTTTTTGTTTTTTATCTTTATTTATTTATTGGATAGAGACTGCCAGAAATTGGGATCAGGGAGAGAGATAGAGAGGGAGGGAGACAGAGAGACACCTACAGACCTACTTCACCACTCACAAAGCTTTCCCCCTGTAGGTGGGGACTGGGGTCTCGAACCTGGGTCCTTGGGCACTGTAACATGTGCACTCAACTAGGTACACCACCATCCAGCCTCCGTGTTTGCTTTTTAAAGTACTTCCATAATGACCTCATAAAATTGCAAACACAGCCACCAGTGAGACTGAGATTTTGTTCCTGAGTCCTCACCTCTCACCAATATTGATGCAAGTAATTAGAAAAACTGCCTAATCTAAATGTCTTAAAGATAAAAATCATAAGGATCCCAGTTCAAACCCCTGGTTCCCCACCTGCAGAGGGGATCGCTCCATGAGTGGTGAAACAGGTCTGCAGGTGCCTGTCTTTCTCTGCATCTCTCTGTCTTCCCTTCCTCTCTCCATTTCTCTCTGTCCTATCCAAAAACAATGACATCAATAACAACAATAATAATAACCACAATGATAAAACAACAAGGGCCACAAAAGGGAAAAAATAGCCTCCAGGAGCAGTGGATTTGTGGATTCGTGGATTCATGGTGCAGGCACTGAGCCCCAGCAATAATCCTAGAGGCAAAAAAAAAAAAGAGATAAAAATCAAATTGAAAATAAGTTACCAACTAAGAAATGGGCATAAATAATTTATACAAATTTTTTTTTTTTTGCCTCCAGGGTTATCACTGTGGCTGTGCTGGCACTACAAATCCACTGTTTCTAGAGGCCATTTTTCCCATTTTATTGGATAGAAGAGAAATAAATTGAGAGAGGAGAGAGAGATAAAGAGGAAGAGGGAAGCATAGACACCTGCAGACCTGCTTCATCACTTGTGCAGTGACCCCATTACAAGTGTAGAGCTGGAGGCTCGAACCAGGATCTTTGTGCAGGTCCTTGTGTTTTGTACTATGTGTGCTTAACCTGCCACACTACCACCAGGACCCCACAAAATTATCAAATTAATACTCACAAAATGGCAAGTTTTGTTAGGTACCATTCTCATCTACTCTGTAGAATCTTCAGTTCCCTTAAATTCTTTAAACTTGACACTGAGTCAACTCCCTCCTAGGGAAGTCAATCTGTGTATCTTTCTGTGGTTCTGTGTCTGTCTTGGAGTGAGACCTCAGCCCACCAAAATGTCTAGAGTGATACCTGAGCCCACTAAAAAGGCAAACTGTTTCAGATATTCACAACAAGGCTACAGTTGATAAAGGTAGAAAAAAAAAAGTCTCTTTTACTATAACCTACTGCAATAAATGCCATACCATCCTGAGGACTCCCCGTTCAGTGCATTCCCACTCCATTGTGCTCAAAGATTTTTCAATCATTTGTTCTTTCACTGTACATGAGTTTATCAGACATCTATTATTTGATCAGCACAAAAACAGTGTCATAGTTTACAGTTATGTACAAAAAGAAGCATCAGAAGAGCTTATACTTCATTGTGCAGATATACAGTAGACAAACGTTATTAAAATGACACTTGTCTTCATGAAGTGTTCAAAAGGAAAGGGATAGTTTAAGGTTTGATACAGAGCAAGAGTTGGTTGATACTTCAGGTGGTGGTCCCATTCAGAAAATGCCATTTAAATTAAGACTGAAAAGATGAGTAGAAAACAGTAATTTTGGAGCTAGGTGAAAAAATTTTCAGGTAAAAGGAAAAGAAAAGAATAAGAAGAAGGAGAAGGGGAAAAGAAGGAGAAGAAGGAGGAGAAGGAGAAGGAGGACAGTATATTCAGGGGCCTAAAATAAACTTGGAGTGAGTATAGGCAGAGTGAAGTGAAAGACCAACTAGCAGGAGCAGTAAGTGGTTGGACTATATTTGGGTTTGTAAAACTGTACACTGATAGCTATTAAAGAGGTGAGTGGTGACATAATTTTCTCTAGACTTTGCAAAGATCATTTGGACTACTATGCTGGGAATTAGCATAGTAGTCTAACTAGCAAATGAGAGGGGTACAAGAGTGCTAGTAGGGAGGGCAGACAGAGGAGAGAGAAGTAGGAGAAGTAGAGACACAGAGATGGCTATAATTAACTGGAAGATGCATTTCTGAATAGAAAGGATTTCCTGATAGACTCAGTATGAAGATGTAGTAAAGAAAAAAAAAAGAATGAAGATCAACTATGAAGTTTCTGGCCTTAAAAATAAATCCAAACAAAACAGAAGCAAGGAAACTGTAAGACTTGTGAGAACTATGATGGTTATCTTTGGAAGGTGGGAGGGCGGGGATATAGAAAGTTGGCAGTGGATGTGGTATGGAACTATACACTGTAATCCTTCAAATTTGTAACATACTATTAATAACAGATAAAAATGATTTAAAAGTTTCTGGCTTGAGCTAGTATGGAGTTTCTGTAATACTAAGATGTAGAAGATGAAGAACAGACGTCAGCAGGGAAACAAAAAGCATATAGCATATTCAGTCAGGTAAATAAATCACTGAAGTGGAGCAGTGAACAGGCATCAGCCATATACAATGTTAACTAGCCTATTTAACCACTACTTTTGAGTCCTTATTTTATGGAAGAACTGGGCTAGTTTCTGAGATGTTAGTAAACAAACAGAGGTGATCTTGACCTTAAAAGGTTTATAAGCAAGTAGGAAGGACACTGGAAGATAGTGTAGATTTGGAAAACAGGAGTTTTGTGAGGATGGAACAGGGAGCTGACAGTCTGGGTGGCTAGTGAAGGCTCCCTAAGGAAAGAGTTATTTCAGCTCATTTCTGAAATAAAAGAAAGAAAGGAAGGAAGGGAGGAAGGGAGGGAGGGAGGGAGGGAGGAAGGGAGGAAGGAAGGAAGGAAGGAAGGAAGGAAGGGAGAAAGAAACTACTTCATTAGGTACTTTATGGTGTCTTTTTAGGTCTTTCTACTTGCTTGCTTCATTTATTGACTCACCACGAACTATTGTGCACTTTTGCTTTAAGGTATTATGCTCTAATTTATGGATACACGTGTACATCTGCCCTATCTCATGGGATCTGGTTATATCTAGGTTTTGAGGCTTTGTTAGGAAGTGTACCACCCGAAATGGAATTAAGGAGTCCTATGAGAAAAGAAAGGTCTCACCCAAGTAATGATGCTGAAGGGTTGACATTCCACACCTGACGTCTCTGGACACAGTTTGACAAGTGAAGCATGTTGAGGTGGTACTCATTACTTTGAACAGAATGGAATCAACAGATGCAGTATCAGTTGGTATTAATTGAGAGAAGCATGCAGGAAAGTGAGTCCCTCCCTAGGGGTTCCAGGACTGGGGGAAATTTGGGCTTTATAAAGGAAGCGAGAGGTTCCTGCTGTCTTAAGGTTTAAGAAGGCACTAGATAATTATTGCTATAATCACATTATTTGGCAACTGGGTTGATTATGAAAATCTCATTGTTAGGATTTGCTGCATCATACACAACTTCACCATAGTATGTCCTTTGATGTTATTTATAATGTCTGTATACCCTCCTCACCTACTTCCTATTACACTTCCCTCGGTCACTCCAAAGCTAACTTTATCAAAGTAAGGACTACAAAAGCTGAGTAAGGGAAAGAGATTGGCATACTTTAATGATGACTCTAGTCACTATCAAGCCACCCCATCGTCTGGGGCCCTAGTCCGGGAGTCCAGGGATTCCACACAATGATCCTAGACCTCGAATAGATCCCTCTCTCCATTATCACTGGTCATTTCCATCAGGAACAACATAATGCACACCTTTGTGCACTCCCATAGGGCTTTGCCTTCAATGTGGATCAACAATGGTAGAGAACGTTCCATCCTCTGAAGGGAAGCTGGATAATATACTCTATCTACTACCTGAAGAAGATGGGTCCTGAAATTGGTGCAACTCAGAATGTTCCCACTGATGACCACAGAATGCAAGTTTGGACCTACAGGGATGTAGAGGTTACATAGGCTCCCATGCTGAATATGGGCCCCAGATCAAATCAATGGGGTTTACAGTCAACAATATTTATATACCTTTCCCATATTTGGGAGCTACTCTCTACTCTGATCCAGTTTTCTAGCCCTTTTTCCAGTCATGACATCATTTCCCCAGACAATAACTTGGATCCACCTGCATACCAGATGTCAGGCTCAGGCAAAACCTAATAAAGCCATGGACCCTTTGGAATATACCTAAAATAGATCTGCCAGCTATTTCCAAAATGGAGTACCCTAATATTCATCTGCAATATTCCAGCATTTAGGTTTGTAATTAGTCAACATATGGCTTTATATGCTAACTCTTTTTTTAGCTACCAGGTTCCAGATGCTACCATGATGCCAACTGGACTTCTCTGGACAGATGACCCCATCCACCTGGATCCCTGCTTCCCCAGAGCCCTGCCCCACTAGGGAAAGCAAGAGATAGGCTGGGAGTATGAATTGGCCAGCCAATGCCCATGTTCAGTGGAGAAGCAATTACAGAAGCCAGAGTTCCATATCCCATCACCTCCATTGGAAGCTCCCCTATTCCTTTATCCTTCTGGGAGTATGGACCAAAGATCTTTATGGGGTGCAGAAGATGGGAAGTCTGGCTTCTGCAATCGCTTCTCAGCTGGGCATGGGCAATGACAGGTTGATCTATACTCCCAGCCTGTTTATATCTTTCCCTAGTAAGGTAGGGCACTAGAGAGGTGGATTTCCAGAGTACATTGGTGAGATTGTGTGCCCAGGGAAGTCAAGTTGGTATCATGATAGCAACTGCAACTTGGTGGCTGAAAAAACATTAAGATATAACGCAGAGTCCCATAACCTAGATATACACCAGTTTCTGTGAGAGAGAGCTTATGTGCACACGTATCCATAAACTACTGCAAAATATATACCTGAAAGCAGGATTACACTAGAGTTTGCAGTGAGTACCTCCCTAACACTTCCTCTCCACTATTCCAAGCTTGGGATCCATGATTGCTCAACAAATTGTTTGGCTTCATATGTTAACTCTCTTTTCAATCACCAGGTTCCAGATGCCACCAGGATGCTGGCTAGGCTTCCCTGGATTGAAGACCCCACCAATGTGTCCTGGAGCTCAGCTCCCCCAGAGACACACCCTATTAGGGAAAGAGAGAGGCAGACTGGGGGTATGGACTGACCAGTCAACGCCCATGTTCAGCGGGGAAGCAATTACAGAAGCCAGACCTTCTACCTTCTGCAACCCTCAACGACCCTGGGTCCATGCTCCCAGAGGGCTAGAGAATGGGAAAGCTACCATGGGAGGGGGTGGGTTATGGGGATTGGGTGGTGGGAATTGTGTGGAGTTGTACCCCTCCTACCTTATGCTTTTGTTCACTAATCCTTTCTTAAATAAAAAAATTAAAAAAAAAAAGATATAACGCAGAACAAATTGTTCAATAATCAGGAACCTAAAGGTAAGAGTATATCACATGACATTTGGCATCTCCACTTTGGAAAAAGCTAGGAAGTCTGTTTTAGGTATACTCCCAGGAGCCTATGACTTCACTACTATTGCCTGAGCCCAACAGCTGAAATGCAGGTGAACCAAAGTTATTGTCTGGGGAGAGGGTGTCAGAGTTGGAAATAGGATTAGAAAGCTGGATCAGGGCAGAAAGTAGCTCCCCAATATGGGAAGAATATATAAACACTTCAAGTGACTTTTCTAATTAGGAATTGGAAATTTATTCTTAAAGAATATCTAAGGGAAATGTTTTTTGAGGTAAATGTTTATGTAACAATAACTAAATATGCTTCATCATTCCGAAGGTTTTGATATAAAAAGAGAGCAAGAATAATAACTACTTACTGAGACATTTTTATGTCTTTAATTTTGCCAGAAAATTTCTAATATGAGCAACAGCTTAACAAAGCAGGTATTCATTATAAAAATGAAAAAGCAAAGACTCGGGTGACATGATGAAGTCCACATCATTAAAATGTGATGGAACCTGGAAGTTGGAACCACAGTTACTAGGACTCCAAGATTCCTTCTCATTCCTCTGAATTTCTCCTTTATAACCCAAGAAAGATATAACTTGCTTGGTGAGTCTTAGCATCACTCTCTGGATGTTTAGAATTTTTTTTTATGAGCATTGGCAAGTGGTTTGATGCAATGGCCTAAGTAAAGTCTAGAGGATCTGCTTATTCATGTCTTTACTCATTTTGCATAAACACTCCCCCTATATATTGGCACTTTTTCACCAGTGCTACAATATTGTGCTGTCTCTCACATACTTCATATACCCATGATTCTTCATTAACATAGAAAATGGGGGGATGGGAGTCAGGCGGTAGCGCAGTGGGTTAAGCGCAGGTGGCGCTAAACACAAGGACCAGCGGAAGGATCCCGGTTCGAGCCCCCGGCTCCCCACCTGCAGGGGAGTCACTTCACAAGCGGTGAAGCAGGTCTGCAGGTGTCTGTCTTTCTCTCCCCCTCTCTGTCTTCCCCTCCTCTCTCCATTTCTCTCTGTCCTATCCAACAACAATGACATCAATAATAACTACAACAACAAAAACAACAAGGGCAACAAAAGGAATAAATAAATAAATTAATTAATTAAATTTAAAAAAAAAGAAAATGGGGTATTCAGTTTTGCCACTTCATTTTCAAATTTCCAGCAGACACCAAATGATTAATATCACCTAATGTCACCTGCCTTTCAATCAACATCACTGTTGAACAAGTTACACTAGATGATCACTCTGCTACTTGATACATAGTCATATATTTAGAAATAAAAAAATCTCTAAAGTAAATGGGCTTCTAGTGATTTTTCTTTTCCTACCCACACCTATAACTAACACTACAGAACTTATTTTCCATTATCTTTCCCCTTGGTTTCAATGAACATCTTGCCAGTAATATGATTTTGTTTATTTCTTTCATTCTACCACTTAGTTTTCAGTTTGACAGTGTAGTACTCTTCATCTATTTAAAAAAAAAATGTTCTTTACAAGTAGTAGTCATTCTAACTGCAACTTGTTATTTGACTTGGTAGAAATACAATGATTCTCCTTAGAATGTTCTGAGCTATGACAGCAGAATGCAAGCTCAAACCTACCAGGATTGCTGTGTAACCTTAAACAAGTCCTGTGCTGAATATGGGCCCCAGATGAAATCAATGGGGTTTAAAGTTAATGGTATTTATATATTTTTCCCATACTTGGGAGTTACTCTCTGCGCTGATCAAGCTTTCTAGTCCTATTTTCAACTCTGACACCCTCTCCCCAGACAATAACTTTGGTCCACCTGCATTTTAGCTGTTGGGCTCAGGCAAAAGTAATGAAGTCATAGCCCCTTGGGAATATATTTAAAATAGACTTCCTATCTTCTTCCAAAGTGGAGATGCCGAATCTCATGTGATATATTCTTACCTTTAGGTTCCCGATTATTAAACAATTTGTTTTGCGTTATATCTTAATTTTTTTCAGCCACCAAGTTGCTATCATGATACCAACTTGACTTCCCTGGGCAGACAACCACACCAATGTACTTTGAACCATACCTCTCCAGAGCCCTACCTAGCTAGGGAAAGATATAAACAGGCTGGGAGTATAGATCGACCTTGTCAATGCTCATGTCCTGCGGAATAGCAGTTACACTTTCTGCACCCTCCCCATCATGATTCTGGGTCCATCCTCTCAGAGGGATAAAGAATAGGAAAGCTTCCAGTGGAGGTGATGGGATACTGAACTTTGGTGGTGGGAATTGTGTGGGATTGTACCCCTCTTACCCTACAGTTTTGTTAATCATTATAAGTCAATAAAAAAATAAATAGAATTATTCTTTGATGTTTAAATATATTTTATCAGCATAATATTTATAAGCAAAACTAACTTGAAAGTACAATTCACTTCCATTTTTTATGAATCAGAAAGTAGTTTATAATGAGCAACCTTTTCCTAAGATAATAGCAATATAGGCTAAACAATAAAATGTAGCAATTTGAAAGTAACAGAAAATGATCAGGGGAAAAAAGAAGTTAGGAGATAAATATTCTTGGAAGAAAATCCAATGAAATAAGTTGAAATCTTTTTTTCAGTTTTTTTCTTTGAAATATTTGTCACTGATAAGCAGTACAAAGTGAACAGATTAGAAGACAAACATAATAACACATGAAGAGGTTTATATAAAAGCAAACTTTTGGTGCTATTCTGGTGCTATCCTGATACTAAGACAGATAGAATGGAATTTTGCGTTTAATCAAGGATGAGAGGCTGATCTCGTTATGCTGAGATCCATGAAGAACTGAGAGAAAAGGCAAACTGGAATGAATGAGTCCTTACATAATTATGAATGTAGCAGCCTGGGAGGAGGCTCAGCAGGTAGTGGATTGTAGGATTTGTATGCATCAGGCACCTGGTTTTGGTCCTTCACACTGTATGTGTCTAAGTGGTGCTCTCATCTCCTTCCCTCTCTTTATCATAAAGTAAATAAATAGATTTAAAAAGGTAAAAACTCAACCCCTTGGTTACCTCCAATCTTCTTTTAAATCAAGATTACATATACACCTACTCTATCTGTAAAAAAAAAAAAAAAAAAACCCGTCTATGGAAGGATATAATATCACAACAAGAGTCTATACAGTTTTTATAGGTAATAGCTTTATTTCAACAGAAAAGTTCTGGGCCTAGAGATAGAGCTAAATGACTAGTCAATTGCTAAAAATAAAACAATAGAAATTTATTTATAAGCAAGTCAGATACTGGAGTTACCTGAAAGGAGCCTTAAATTAAATCAACTGTGATCAACGATTCTGAGAAAATTTACAATAAGATGGAGAATAGACAACTGGACTCCTTAAATAGTTGATTGTGGGAGTTAGGTGGTAGCGCAGCGGGTTAAGTGAACATGGTGCGAAGCACAAGGAGCAGCTTAAGGAACCCGGTTCGAGCCCCAGGTTCCCCACCTGCAGGGGAGTCACTTCACAAGCAGTAAAGCAGGTCTGCATTTGTCTTTTTCTCCCCCTCTCTGTCTTCCCCTCCTCTCTCCACTTCTCTCTGTTCTATCCAACAATGACGACATCAATAACAACAACAATAATAACTACAACAATAAAACAAGGGCAACAAAAAGAAAATAAATAAATATTAAAATAAAATTTAAAAAATAGCTGATTGAAATTGCAGAAGATAGAGACAGTTCATCTTGTTAGAGTGCAGAATTTGAATACCTTAGGCCCCAGAAACTGTAGGTCTAATCCCTTGTACTACCTCATGCTCTAGTCTATCTCTCTCTTCTCTTTCAATAAATAAATAGATTTTTAAGTTTACAGAACTGTAAAATATAGTATCTCAGATTAACAACTTAATAGATATGTTTAGAGGTCATCAGTGCAAGAAAATAAATTAGTGTACTGGAGTGGAGGTAAATTAAGGAAAATTCAGATTAACCCATGGAAAGGACAGTGACAAACACAAAAAGAAAATACAGATGATATGAAATTCAGTGGTTAAAAGGCGGTAACACTTATAAGCTTTAGAGGGATAGATAAGAGAGAAACAGAGCAGCAAAAAATATATTTGAAGAAATAATGCTCTAACATTTCCCAAACCTATTGAAACATATTAACCCAGATTTAAGAAGGTTTAATAAGTTCCCAACATTTTAAATACAACTATAGTATAATGTAGCCAAATTTGTGCAAATAAAAGCAAAAAAATTTAAACACAACTGGAGCAAAAAGACATTTCAAAGTAATGGTTACAGGTGCCCAACAACAGATGAGTGACTGAGAAAGCTGTGGTATACATACACAATGGAATACTATGCAGCTATTAAGAATAATGAAGCCACCTTCTCTGACCCATCTTGGACAGAGCTAGAAGGAATTATGTTAAGTGAGCTAAGTCAGAAAGACAAAGATGAGTATGGGATGATCCCACTCATCAACAGAAGTTCAGTAAGAAGAACAGAAAGGGAAACAAAAACAGGATATGATTAAATCGAGAATAGGGCACCAAAGTAAAAACCCTGTGGTGAGGGGAAGGGTGGGCATTCAGCTCCCCTGGGCTGTGGGGATGGGGGTTGGTGGTTGGTGGGTGAGATGGGACACAGTCTTTTGGTGGTGGGAATGGTGTTTATGTATACTCCTATTAAGGTGTAGTCATATAAACTACTATTCAATTAATATGAGAGGGCAAAATTGATCATATGTCTAGAACTTTTTGAAACACAGACTGAGTCTTTTTAATACATAGGCTGAGTCTTTGATATGTTGACGCTCTCAAAAGCCTAGATGAGGGAGAGCAGAAGCAACCAGTGGCACCACTATATACAAGATGCTGGGTATTGTACAATAAACCCTAACAAAGGGACTTTTCAAAGTTAACCCAATTACAAATAATGTGATGATAACAATAACTATCCATTGTCTTCTTGAACACTAAGACAGCAGTAAGCTCACATCCCCACTATAGAGCCATATTTCTCCCAGTTCTGGAACCTTAGGGTGGGTCCCACTTTCCTGAATGCTTCTCTCAATTCATATCAAATAATATTGCATCCGCTGATCGCAACCTAATCAATGCAATGAGTGCCACCCCAGCATGCTTCACTTCAGACTGTGTCCAGAGACTTCAGGTGTGGAATGACAACCCTTCAGCTTCATCACTCGGGTGAGACCTTTCCTTTCATAATATTCGCTAATTCCATTCCAGGTGGTCCACTCCCCAATAAAGTCCCCAAACCTTGATATAGGTCCCCTGAGATAGAGCATATGTTCACTTGTGTCCATAAACCAGGGAAAAATATATACCTGAAAGCAGAAGTATACAAGAGTCTGCAGAGAATACCCCCCAATACTTCATCTGCGCTATTCCAGCCTTTAGGTCCATGATTGTTTGGCTTTGTATGTTAACTCTCTTTTCGGCCATCAGGTCCCGGATGCCAGCACGATGCCGACCAGACTTCCCTGGACTGATGACCCCACAAATGTGTCCTGGAGCTCCACTTCCCCAGAGCCCCACCCTACTAGGGAAAGAGAGAGGCAGACTGGGAGTATGGATCGACCAGTCAACGCCCATGTTCAGCGGGGAAGCAATTATAGAAGCCAGACCTTCAACCTTCTGCAACCCACAATGACCCTGGGTCCATACTCCCAGAGGGATAGAGAATGGGAAAGCTATCAGGGGAGGGGATGGGATATGGAGATCGGGTGGTGGGAATTGTGTGGAGTTGTACCCCTCCTATCCTACGGTTTTGTTAATGTCTCCTTTCTTAAATAAATAATATATATATATATATATATATATATATATATATATATATATATATATATATATATATTGGGCACAGACCAATGTGAAAAATAAAACAAATTAATTAATCACTTCTTAAAAAAATAACAGAAGATACTAAGTAGTTTCAGTAAAGTACTGCTAGTAAAGTAACTGCAACATAGTATTATATATTGAAGAATTAATGATATTTCCACATAAACAGAAATTTGGAGTATTAAGTATCAGAAAAATTACACAATAATAAATATTTTAAATATGTCTTCAGAAAGTAGAAAAAACTAAATAGTATAACAAAAATGAGGGAGGAAGAAAAAATGCTAAAAAGAGTAAATATATGAGAAAATATATTTATTGTATGAAGTAAAAAATATAATATAAAGATAATTACCTCCTGTGGTTTTAAATTAATACAGAATGTAAATTATTAACAATATCACTAAAGGCTAAACAGGCAGTTGAGTTAAAGTATTCTAAGGTCTTTGCTTCATCTGGGACATGTTAAACAAGACTAATTTTACTATAGATCATAATTAGTTTGACATAAGTACTATAACCTATATAACTAAAATGATAACAAGTTAAGAACTTTAAAATACTTTATTATTCATAAGAGGGGAACAAATGATTAATAAGTAAATAATTTGTTGATTAAAAATGAGTATCATATTGGGGAAAATTCAGTAACTGCAGCCTACTAAGCATAAAGAGAAACCACACAAAGCATACTATGGTTAAATTTAAGAATACTAACAAAAAAGAAAATTGTAAAAGCACCAAGAGGAAAAAGAATCATATTATGTAAAGATTAAATATATGAATTTCATTAGACTTCTTTTCAGAACCTACAGAAGCCAACAAGCAATGAAAGTATCAAAAGAGAATTCAAGAGAAACAAATGAACAAAGAGAAGTCTGCATCAATAGAATTCTATAGCTAGGAGAAATAACTTCACAAAGTTAAAGAAAAACAAAGATTTCCTTTAACAAGAAAAAGCAGACTTAATTGACAGCTTATTTATACAACAAGTGTAAAAGGAGACAAAAAAAATGGCACTATTTTAAATTCTGAATCTACATTACTGAACAAAGAGTCTCCAAATCACTAGTTAAGTGGCAAATAAAAAATGTCTTGCTTTTATGTTTCATTTAAAGCATAACTCTATTGGTTAAAGCAATAGTGTAATATTAATAAATTAGTAATAGTAAATAGTAAATTAGTAACAGTGTATTAGAGGTTTACAATATGTGGATAAAATGCTACACAGTAAAAGACGGCATGTAGGGGAAATAGTCTATTGTAATAAGGCTCTTACACATATACCAGGTAGTGCTTGCTACTTAAAGATAGACAGTAATAATCTAGAAATATATAACCCAAAGAACTGTTAGGAAAATAATATGAAGAGGTATACTGATAATACTATAGTGAGGTATACTGATAATACTCGGCCTCGCGTGAGCTTAATGTGCAGCTTGGCGGTACGAGAATCCGGCATGAAGCCCAGCCAGTCTATCTTGGCGTTACTCTCGATCACACTCTGTCATTTCACAAACATCTCATAAAAACTGCAGCAAAGGTGGGCGCGAGGAATAACATCATTGCAAGGCTGGCCAGCTCCTCATGGGGCGCGAGCGCTTCCACACTATGATCATCATCTCTGGCATTATGCTATTCCACTGCAGAATACTGTGCCCCAGTATGGTTCCGTAGCCCCCATGTCCACTTGGTCGATTCCAAATTATATTCCTCCATGAGGATAATTTCTGGAACCATCCGTTCCACCCCTGGTTCCATGGCTGCCAGTTCTTAGCAACATTGCCCCGCCAGATATTCGTCGGGATATGGCACCATCTAAGTTCATTTCCCACGTCTACGCTCGACTGGACCTGCCAATATACGCGGATATCTTCGCCCACCCTGTCCAATGCTTGATGTCTCGTCACCCAATCTGGTCCCCTACGCCTACACTGAACTTCTCTGTTCCAGACTCTTGGAAACAGAGTTGGCAGTCAGCTGAGGTAAAGAACAAACACCTCCAAGTCTCTGATTGTCAGAGAAATGCAAATCAAGACAACAATGAGATATCACTTCACTCCTGTGAGAATGTCACACATCAGAAAAGGTAACAGCAGCAAATGCTGGAGAGGGTGTGGGGTCAAAGGAACCCTCCTGCACTGCTGGTGGGAATGTCAATTGGTCCAACCTCTGTGGAGAACAGTCTGGAGAACTCTCAGAAGGCTAGAAATGGACCTACCCTATGACCCTGCAATTCCCCTCCTGGGGATATATCCTAAGGAACCCAATACATCGATCCAAAAAGATCTGTGTACACATATGTTCTTGGCAGCACAATTTGTAATAGCCAAAACCTGGAAGCAACCCAGGTGTCCAACAACAGATGAGTGGCTGAGCAAGTTGTGGTCTATATACACAATGGAATACTACTCAGCTGTAAAAAATGGTGACTTCACCGTTTTCAGCCGATCTTGGATGGACCTTGAAAAAATCATGTTGAGTGAAATAAGTCAGAAACAGAAGGATGAATATGGGATGATCTCACTCTCAGGCCGAAGTTGAAAAACAAGATTAGAAAAGAAAACACAAGTCGAACCTGAAATGGAATTGGAGTATTACACCAAAGTAAAAGACTCTGGGGTGGGTAGGTAGGTGGGGAGAACACAGGTCCATGAAAAATGATGATTGAAATAGTGGGGGTTGTATTGTTAAATGGGAATCTGGGGAATGTTATACATGTAAAAAAAAAAAAAGAAGTAGAAACGCAAAGCAGAAATTGACTGAGTTTGGAGTATGGCACCAAAGTAAGAAAGCAGAAGTACACTAGAGTTTGCAGTGAGTACCCTCCCTAACACTTCCTCTCCACTATTCCAAGCTTTGGTTCCATGACTGCTCAACAATTTGTTTGGCTTTGTATGTTAACTCTCTTTTCAGCCACCAGGTTCCAGGTGTCATCAGGATGCCGGCCAGGCTTCCCTGGATTGAAGACCCCACCAATGTGTCCTGGAGCTCAGCTTCCCCAGAGACACACCCTACTAGGGAAAGAGAGAGGCAGACTGGGAGTATGGACCGACCAGTCAATGCCCATGTTCAGCGGGGAAGCAATTACAGAAGCCAGACCTTCTACCTTCTGCAACCCTCAATGACCCTGGGTCCATGCTCCCAGAGGGATAGAGAATGGGAAAGCTACTGGGGAGGGGGTGGGATATGGAGATTGGGTGGTGGGAATTGTGTGGAATTGTACCCCTCCTACCCTATGGTTTTGTTAATTAATCCTTTCTTAAATAAAAAAAAAAGAGAAAAAAAAAAAAAGAACAAACACCTCATCACAGACCCCTGCAAGCGTCAACCCGGCTTTGACCTAGCATGTTATGATTGGGCCCTCCTCAATCGCTATCGAACAGGCCATGGCTGGTGCGCCGCTATGTTCCATCGCTGGGGAGCCAGAGACGACCCGAACTGCCCCTGCGGCTACAGACAGACTATGACCCACATAGTCAATGACTGCCACCTCTCCAGATTCAAAGGATGTCTCGAAACTTTACATCAGGCTCAACCTGACGCTGTTGACTGGCTACGGAAGAAGGGCAAACGCTAGAAGAAGAAGTGAAGAGGACACAGAATCATAAAAGTTTTCATTTTAAAAGGTAGTGGGAAAAGAATTATTAAAAAATAACTGAGGCTCACCATTTTTGAGTCTCAAGAGTGGTAAAGAGTAAAAGTTTGAGTAAAACAGTTGGGAGAAAGAAAGAACAAAAGAAAGAAAGAGAAAAGAAAAAAGAAAATCACCTAAGCCACAGGTGAGTACTGACATACGTGCTTTGTGGATGAAAAGAGGTAAGTGAGTGATTCCCAGGACTAAAACAGGTGCTCTGAGACAGCAGCCACCAAATTAGACTAGTAGCTGAGCTACACTACTTCTAGGTCCAGGTTTCAGCAACAAAAATCCTGTTAAAAAGAAAAAAAATCTTTTCATTTATAAAAAGGAAACATTGACAAAACTATAGGATAAGAGGGGTACAACTCCACATAATTCTCACTATCAGAACTCCATATGCCATCCCCCCTCCTCTGATAGTTTTCCTATTCTTTATCCCTCTGGGAGTATGGACCCAGCGTCATTATGGGGTGCAGAAGGTGGAAGGTCTGGCTTCTGTAATTGCTTCCCTGCTGAACATGGGTGTTGACAGGTCGATCCATACTCCCAGCCTGTCTCTCTTTTCCTAGTGGAGTGGGGCACTAGGGAAGCAGGGCTCCAGGACACATTGTTGGGGCTGTCTGTCCAGGGAAGTCTGGTTTTTTAACCTGAAAACTCACCAATTTACAACTATGACTTCTTGAGTTTCCATTGCTGTGACCCTACAGAAGCTGTATAGTAATAGAAAAACCCTATATTGACATTAAGGTCACCGAATCAGCCTGCTGACTCAGGATAAAATCTTCCCTCCCCCACCAAGATATATAAACAGAAAAATTGAACACTTTAAACACAGCACCTCCTGATAAGATGTCAATTAAATTCACACTAAATAAGGAAACTGAGAAACACAGTCAGCAATGACAGAAACCCTAAAAGACCAGACAGACATAGATCTAGAAAAAATTACAAATTTAGAGTTCAGAAAACTCATTATGAAGTTGTTTCAAGAAAATAAAGTTAAGATTCAAGAATTCAGTGATCATTTTACCATAGAATTACAAAGTACAGGGGAAAAAAAATCCTCCAAACAGAACTACAGGGCCTAAAGGACACTTTGAATGCAGTTCAGGTTGA
Source organism: Erinaceus europaeus (assembly GCF_950295315.1). NCBI lineage: Eukaryota > Metazoa > Chordata > Mammalia > Eulipotyphla > Erinaceidae > Erinaceus > Erinaceus europaeus. The sequence continues at coordinate 75,864,038 of NC_080168.1, forward strand.
GGTAACAGACCTTGGAAATAGACTTAACCAGATGGAGGAGAGAATTTCAGCACCAGAAGTCACATCCACCCACTCTGTGAATTTAAAACTCTTGGAGAGGATAGACTTAGGAAATATGAAGCACGTCTCAATGAAATAGCAGGATTCATCAGAAAGACAAATATCAGAGTTATTGGGATCCCTAAGGAAGAAGAGAAAGAAAGAGTAGAGAACATAACATCTTCAAAGAAATTTTATCAAAGAAGTCTCCATACCTTAGCAATGTTAAAAATATAGAAATACAAAAAATGTGAGTGCACACTTAAACTTTTGAATCCAAAACAACACACCAAGACACATTATTATAAAACTATCCAAAACCAAGGACAAGGAAAAAATATTGCAGACTGCCAGAGAAAAGAAGGAAGTCACATACAAAGGCAGAGCTATCAGGCTTTCATTATATTTCTCATCACAAACCGTAGAGGCAAGAAAAGAGTGGAATGGCATATTCAACATATTAAAAGATAAGAATTGCCAGCCACAAATTCTGTATCCTGCTAAATTATTCTTCAAATATGAGGAAGAAAAAAAATCTTTTCAAATCTTTTCAGAAACTGAAAGAATTTACCACTACCAGCTCAGCCCTATAAGAATTACTAAGAGGAGTACATGAAAAGAAGACGCAAAGAAATCCCAACTTTTTTTTTCTATTTTTGGGGGACACCTCTGTCTCCAATCCCCTCTTCCCAATAGACCCTATTTAGACTATGTGAATCAGGAGCCTACCACTTAACAGCTCTGTGGCTCTACAAATTTGGGTAAATTCCTCACCTCTGACTTTACTACATATTACACGAAGAAAATGAAATGCTGGGAGGGGTTAAAAAAGGCTGCATCTAGATAAAGTACCTAATATAGTAGCCCTTTCCCAATGCCTCAGGAATCTGGGCTTTGGTCTGAGGGCATTTAAGGACTCCTCTCAGAATTTTAAGGAGCGAAGTGGTGTGATTTTTTAAAAATCATTTAGCCAGCATTGCAGAGATGAATGGAGTAGGAAAATGTAGATCTGAGTGTCAGAAAGAGCTATTTGACAAGTTCTTGCAGTCAGATAAGATCTGAGATGGGGGATGGGAGAAAAAAAAGAATGCTTACATAAAAAAAAAGTATAATAGATTCCACAAACTCTGGAGACTCAGCCAAATCTACTTCAATGAAAGCAGGGTCCCCCAATGTTCCAGGTTCAGTCCTTCACCACACCACCACCATAAACCAGAGCTGAGTAGTGCTCTGGAAAAAAAAAAAATGAATCAGAAATCCCAACTTTTAATGTGATGATAAGTATAAGAATGGAGTCAGGAACACAACAACAACAGGGGAAACTGGGCACAGGAAAGGGGAGCGCAAACTAGAGTATACAGTCCAATATTGGTGAATCAAAGCCAACTTGAAAAGACTCTTGTACATATTATTAAGTTAAACACAATATTCATGATAATCACAAAACAAAATGTAGCACAAAGACAAATATGAAATATATATATAGTATGGAAGACCATTATTGAAAATCAACTACATAAAGCAACAAGCAGAAACAGAAACAGGAAAACAAACAGGGAAAGAGTCAACAAGAATATAAAATAACCTCAAAGCAAAACAAATAACAACAACAACAAAAACAGACTGGCTACAAGCAAACCACATTTATTAATACTCACTCTAAATTTGAATGGCTTAAGACCGCTAGTCAAAAGATTCAGCATGGCTGAATAGAAGCAAGACCCATCTATTCTGTATCTCCAAGAAAACACACATCCATAGGAAAGACAAACTGGAAGTTCCAGGTGACTGGCTGGAACAAGGTATTCCAAGCCAATAATGCAAACAAAAGGGCAGGAACAAAAGTCTGATTTATCTGATACTAGCTATTCTAGTATCAGATAAATCAGACTTTCAGGCAAAGCAGGTGAAACGTGACAGACATGAACATTACCTATTGGTCAGAGGATCAATCCAACAGGAAGGTATAACCATCATCAATATATGCTCCCAATAAGTGTCAACCCAAATATGTAAAATAAATAAATAAATAAATAAATAAATAAATAAATAAAATACTTACTGACCTTAAGGAAGACATCAACAGCAGCATAGTATTAGTTGGAGACCTCAACACACCACACTCACAGCAAGAGACAGAGCATCAGGACAAAAAAATCAGCAGGGATACAGAGGCTTTAAATGAAGTCATAAATGAGATGAACTTAACAGATATACTCACAATATCTTACCCCACACCTCCCCGCAATGGAACATACACTCTTTTCAAGTGCACATGGAACATTATCAAGAATCGACTATGCATTGGGACAAAAAGACAGCCTTAACAAATATGCGAATATTGAAATCATAAAAAGTATATTTTTTCTGACCAAGAGGTGATGAGGTTAGAAATAAACCACAAAAAAAAAAAAAAGAAAGAAAGAAATACACCCAAACTATGGAGACTGAACAATATACTTCTGACTAATACCTGGGTCATTGAAAAAATCAAAAGAAAAACTGAAAATCACTTGGAGAACAATGGAAGTGAAGAGACTAACTACCAGGCCCTGTGTAATGCAGAAAAACTGTCTTAAGAGGGGAGTTTATAGCAATACAGGCCCATATTAACAAGCATCAAAGATCTCAAGAAAGTTACTTAATATCACAACTAAGCCAACTAGAAAAGGAGCAACAAAGAGACCCAAAAGTCAGCAGGTGAAATTAAACAGTCAAAATCAGAGCAGAAATTAATGAAATAAAATTTAGAAATATGGAGGCCAGGCAGTAGTGCACCAGGTTTAAGTGCGTATATAGCAAAGTGCAAGGACCAGCTCAAGGAACCTGATTCAAACCCCCGGTCTACTACCTGCAGAGGGGTCACTTCACAAGTGGTGAAGCATGTCTGCAGGTGCCTGCCTATCTTTCTCTGCCCCACTGCATCTTCCCTTCATTTCTCAGTTTCTCTCTGTCCTACAACAACAATAACAGCAACAATAACAATGAAAAGAGATGGCATCTGAGAGTAATGAATTCATAGTGTAGGCACAGAGCCCCACCAATAACTCTAGAGGCAAAAAAAAAAAAAATCCAGAAAGACAATCCAAAAAGATTAATGAAACCAAGCTGGTTCTTCAAAAGAATACATAAAATAGATAACCCACTGGCTAGACATACAAAAAGAAAGAGAGAAATCTATGATAAAAATAATCAGGAACATTCCCGCCCCACTAGGGAAAGAGAGAGACAGGCTGGGAGTATGGATCAACCTGTCAACACCCATGTTCAGAGAAGAAGCAATTACAGAAGCCAGACAATAACCCTGGTGGCAACAAAAAAATAAAATAAAATATTTTCTACCTCTGTCTCTTTCTCTCTCTATCTGAAAAAGTTGACCCAAGAAGATAAATCCCCAATTCCCTGGGCAAATAACCTTACTATTGTGACCTGGGACCTCAACTCTCCAGAGTCCTACCCTACTCGGGAGAAATAGCAACAGACTGGAGGTGTGGATTGCCCTGCCAACATCCATGTTTAATAGAGAAGCAATTACAGAAGTCAAAACTTCCACCTCCTGCACCCCCCAAAAAATTTTGGTCCATACTCCCAGAGGGATGAATAATTAAGAAAGTTTCCATGGGTGAGAATGGGACACAGAACTCTGGTGGTGGGAAGATAACACTCCTATTATCTTATAATCTTATAAATCACTAATAAAAAATGTACACTTCTTAGCAAACCTCAAAACCTAGATATAGACTTGGGCCCATGAGATAGGGCATATGCATATGTATCCATAAGTTAGGGGAAAACATTAACTTAAAGCAAAAGTGCACAATAGTTTGCAGTGAGTCAATAAATGTAGCAAGCAAGCAGAAAGACCTAAAAAGACACCATAAAGTACCTAATCAAATAGTTTCTACTTAGACCTAGTTACCCTCCTCACCTACTTCCTATTGTACATCTCTCAATCACTCCAAAGCTAACCTTGTCAGACAAGGTAAGGACTACAGAAGCTGAATAAGGGCAAGAGACTGGAACACTTTAATGATGACTCTTTAGTCATTAACAGGTCACCCCATCACCTGGGGCACTGGTCAGGAAATCCTGGCATTCCCACACAGACATGATGGGCCTAGATCTCTAACAGATCCCTCTCACCACTGGTCATCTCCATCAGGAACAACTCAATGGACCCCTTTGTAGGCCTCATAGGACCTTGCCCTTAATAGTGGGTCAACAATTATAGGGAATGCTCTATTCTCCACAGGGAGGTTGGATAACATACTCTGCCTATCACCTGAGGAAGATGGGTCCAAAAAAAGAGAGCAAATATTAAAGCTAACTACCCCTGAATACACAGTAACTTCTAATGTTACAGTTCCTAGAAAAAAAAAATCATGAAATTTGAAGAATGTGAGAGAAACACAAAGGCAAAAGTTTTACCTAAATTTTGTTGTCTCCTAGAGATAGATATAGACCTTCCTTTCCCTATCAAAGGAAGAGTTTCTCTGTGCAGGATGTATGACAGGTCTGTGTTATAACAATTCTTTCCTCAAGGCATTGTGGACTTTTAATACTAAATGTAAATTGCTCTTGTCCTTTTCAGTGTGTAAACTGCAGTCTCCCTCTGCTGTTATTCAATAAACTACATATGGTCTTGACTGAGCCCTTTGCACTGGATGTTTCCTGTCTAGAACACTTGATCCAAGAACTTTTTGTCTTTGTTGTGTGTGTGAGTTTGTGTGTAATTACTTAAATACTTGTTACTTTTCATTGTCAACCTCTAGTTGTAATGTAGAGAACAGTTGATCCCAGAACCTAAGATATAACGTTATCTGGCACATTTTAGGTGCTCATATATATTTGATAAAGAAAATAATAAAATGGGCTTCAATTTTCATGTTTTTCAATAATTTCACTGCAATGCTCACACTAACTACCATCTAAATCTTATTTTATACCTTTTCTCTGAGTAATATGACCTCTAGCTTCTTTATAAAATACAACCTCATCTGGTGACACAATGTCTACAGTTTTATAGAGCATTCTAAATTTAACATAAACAGTAACAGCAATATCAACAAAATCAACTGCCTTGGGGCTACCAAAGGAAGTTCCTCTTACTCAGTCTCCTATTGCTGCATCCACAAGGCATCCTACCTCTGATAATTTACCTTTCTGAATTGAATGTACTCAGCAGAAAAAAATAAAATCCTTTGATTTTCCACTTTGGGGACTATGTTTGAAGTGGATTAAAGAGTCAAAAAAGTTAGTTTGCAAACTTTAAATTTTGCAGGCCTACAGGCATTCTCTTTCTCACTCAGAAATGAATGAGCCATCTGTTACTTCTCATGAAATATTTCCCTCACTGCCACTGATGATTGTTGTGTGTGTGTGTGTGTGTGTGTGTGTATGGATAAAAAAAATAATACTGTGGCTACTGGCACACTTAGCTTTATTTACTGGTTCTCTCATTTCCTTGGAAGACCTAGCCAAGAAGATGTTCCAGCTAGGTGACAACAGCCAATTCTCATTAAACCTCCGACTTAAGCCTGACCTAAAATGGAAATCTGCAAAATAGGAAGCTTTCAACTTACATCAAAGCAATGCTACTAATAAGACATTGAAATTAAAAATAAACAAACAAAAAACATAAACCCTTTATGATGCTAGCTGTTAGAATGAGACCTAGATTTTTAAAATTTTTTTATTTATAATAAGGAAACACTGACAAAACCATAGGATAAGAGGGGTAAAGCTTCGCACAATTCCTACCACCAGACCTCCATATACCATATAGGAGGAGTTTAGGGCTCTGTGTGAAGGGCTCCTGTGGGAACTGACTTTCACTGAGTTATGCATATCCTGAAGATATATGCCTATTGAAAGGAACTTGAGTCTTTCTGGGAGGTGGAAATACTAGCTAAAGCTAGAGTGGCCATGTGCTGTGATTTGTCAATATAGATAGTCTCATATTATACCTTTTGTGGCAGGCTAATAAGTACTTCCTTGAGGGGGCCTGTCAGTGGTGCACCCACTTCTCACCTGCAGGAGGGACACTTTCTTTCTAGATTCAATGATAAACAGGATTTCTTCCTTGAGTTCCCTTTCTTCTCACCCATCTTTTGTATAAATAAATGCCACATCCCACACCTATGGACATCTAATCTTTGATAAGGGGGTCCAAAGTATTAAATGGAAGAAGGAGGCTCTCTTCAATAAATGGTGCTGGGAAAACTGGGTTGAAACATGCAGAAGAACCACCTTCTTCTTCTTCTAGCGTTTGCCCTTCTTCCGTAGCCAGTCAACAGGTCAGGTTGGAAGCTGTCAGGAGTTGCTTGTTGCTGGCTTTGAAAGTGACTGGGATCCATGTGGATTCAGTCGGCTAGGAAGGATCATCAGTTTCCCCAATGAATGGGTACTCACGGGATGCACCACGAGAAGGTCGATCCAATGCATCCCACTGAACCACCTTATCTCACCAGAAACAAAAAGCAACTCCACATGGATTAAAGACCTGGATGTTAGACCAGAAACTATAAAAACTTAGAGGAAAACATTGGTGGAACACTTTCCCACCTAAACCTCAAGGGCATCTTTGATGAAACAAACCCAATTGCAAGGAAGACTAAAGCAGAAACAAACCAACGGGACTACATCAAATTGAAAAGCTTCTGCACAGCCAAAGAAACTATCACACAAATAAAGAGACCCCTCACAGAATGGGAGAAGATCTTCACATGCCTTACATCAGACAAGAGACTAATCACCAAAATATACAAAGAGCTCAGCAAACTTAGCACCAAAAAAGCAAATGACCCCATCCAAAAATGGGCAGAGGATATGAACAGAACATTCACTCCAGAGGAGATCCAAAAGCCTAACAAACATATGAAAAACTGCTCCAGGTCACTGATTGTCAGAGAAATGCAAATAAAGACAACACTAAGATACCACCTCACTCCTGTAAGAATGGCATACATCAAAAAGGACAGCAGCAACAAATGCTGGAGAGGCTGTGGGGACAGAGGAACACTTTTGCACTGCTGGTGGGAAGGTAAATTGGTCCAGCCTCTCTGGAGAGCAGTCTGGAGAACTCTCACTAGGCTAGACATGGACCTTCCATATTACCCAGTAATTCCTCTCCTGGAGATATACCCCAAGGACTCCATAACACCCAACCAAAAAGATATGTGTACACCTATGTTCATAGCAGCACAATTCATAGTAGCTGAAACCTGGAAGCAACCCAGGTGCCCAACAACAGATGAGTGGCTGAGAAAGCTGTGGTATATATACACAATGGAATACTACGCAGCTACTAAGAACAATTAACTCAACTTCTCTGACCCATCTTGGTCAGAGTTAGAAGGAATTATGTTAAGTGAGCTAAATCAGAAAGATAAAGATGAGTATGGGATGATCCCACTCATCAAGAGAAGTTGAGAAAGAAGATCAGAAAGGGAAACTAAAAGCAGGATCTGACTAAATTGAAAATAAGGCACCAAAGTAAAAACCCTGTGGTGAAGGGGAGGGTGGACATGTGGTTTCCTGGGCCAGTGGGGGGGTGGGGGTTGGTGGGTGGTATGGGACACAATCTTTTGGTGGTGGGAATTGTAGTCATATAAATCACTATTTAATTAATGTGAGGGGGGAAAATTGATTGTATGTCTAACAAAGGGACTTTTCAAAGTTAACCCAATTACCAAACAATGTGATGATAAGAGTAACTATCCACTGTCTTCTTGAACCCTAAGACAGCAGAAACCTCACATTTCCACTATAGAGCCTAAACGTCTCCCAGTCCTGGGACCCTAGGGTAGGGCCCACTTTCCCGTATGCTTCTCCCAATTCTTATCAAATAATATTGCATCCACTGATTGCAACCTAATCAACGCAATGAGTGTCACCCCAGCATGCTTCACCTCAGACTGTGTCCAGAGACCTCAGGTGTGGAATGACAACCCTTCAACTTCATCACTGGGGTGAGACCTTTCCTTTCATAGTATTCTCTAATTCCATCCCAGGTGGTTCACTTCCTAACAAAGTCCCAAAACCTAGATATAGATATATATAGTTATATAGATATATATAGTTTCTAGGAGATAGATATTTCACACGTGTCCATAAACCAGTGCAAATATATACCTGAAAGCAGTGGTACACTAGATTTTGCAGTGAGTACTCCCAACACTTCATCTCCACTATTCCAACCTTTGGGTCCATGATTGCTCAACAATTTGTTTGGCTTCGTATGTTAACTCTCTTTTCAGTCACCAGGTTCCAGATGCCATCAGGATGCCAGCCAGGCTTCTCTGCACTGAAGACCCCACCAATGCATCCTGGAGCTCCACTTCCTCAGAGCCCCACCCTACTAGGGAAAGAGAGAGGCAGACTGGGAGTATGGATCGACCAGTCAACACCCATTTTCAATGGGGAAGCAATTACAGAAGCCAGACCTTCCACCTTCTGCAACCCACAACGACCCTGGCTCCATGCTCCCAGAGGGATAGAGAATGGGAAAGCTATTGGGGAAGGGAAGGGATATGGAGATCAGGTGGTGGGAATTGTGTGGAGTTGTACCCCCACCACCCTATGATTTTGTTAATGTCTCCTTTCTTAAATAAATAATAAAAAAATAAATGCCACAGATTTATAAGTATTGATTTTGTAACCTGATACTTTGAATTTATTGTTGATTCCCAGTAGTTTTCTGGCAGGGTTTTGGGGGTTCTTTAGGTAAAACAGAATATTATCTGCAAATAATGACAATTTAACTTCACTCTTTCCAATTTGAATTCCTTTTCTGTCTCTTTCTTGACTGATTGTAATGGTGATGACTTCTAGAACTTAAATTTTCTTTAATATTTTTAGTGTCTATCTAAGCAAGGGCTGTGGGGATATTATTTATTTAATAACAATTCTTTTTTTATATAATTTTTTTTTAACCAGAGCACTGCTCTTCTCTGGCTTATGCTGGTGCACAGGATTGAACCTGGGACTTTGGAGCTTCAGGCATAAGAGTCTGTTTGCATAACCATTATGCTATCTACCCCTGCCCTATTTAATTACAATTCTTAGTTGATATGAATGATCCTCTATTTCTCTTATTTTTATTTTATAGGTAAAATACCTTTATTAGTGAAGGATTTTTTCAAATGATACAAATAAATTGATACTCAGACAGAAGTTGAAAAACAAGATCAGAAGAGAAAACACAAGTAGAACCTGAACTGCAGTTGCCGTATTGCAGCAAAGTAAAAGACTCTGGAGGGGGGGGATACAGGTCCAAAAAGGATGACAGAGGACCTAGTGGGGGTTTTATTGTTATATGGAAAACTGGGAAGTGTTATGCATGCACAAACTACCGTATTTACTGTCAAATGTAAAACATTAATTCTCCAATAAAGAAATTTAAAAAATGATATCAAGTTTCTCAAATAGAATCTAGATACTATGCTACTTAATATCTTCCCTGATCCAGCTTTCCAGCCCTTTTTCCAGTCATGACATCATCTCTCCAGACAATAACTTGGATATCATATGTCAATAACAGACAATAACCTGCATATCATATGTCAGGCTCAGGAAAAAACTAGTATAGTTATGGGACATTTGGAATATAACTAAAATAGGCCTACTAGTTATCTACAAAACATAGACCTCAAATCTCCATCTGTAATATTCTTGCCTTTAGGTTCATGATTAGTCAACAATTTGTTCGGCTTTATATGTTAACTCTTTCTTCAGCCAGCAGGTTCCAGATGCTACCATGATGCCAACTGGACTTCTCTGGGCAGACGACCCCACCAATATGTCCTGGATCCCTGCTTCTCCAGAGCCCTGCCCCACTAGGGAAAGAGAGAGACAGGCTGGGAGTATGGGTTAACCTGTCATTGCCCATGTTCAGCAGGGAACCAATTACAGAAGCCAGACCTTCCATCTGTATCCCATAATGACCCTAGGTCCATACTCTAAGAGGGTTAAAGAATAGGAAAGCTATCAGGGGAGGGGGTGGGATATGGCATTCTGGTGGTGGGAATTATGTGGAGTTGTACCCCTCTTATCCTATGGTTTTTGTCAGTGTTTCCTTTTTATAAATAAAAGTAAAAAAACAGGAGGGTATTTCTTACAATTCTAGAGCTAGAAGTTCAAAATCAAAGTGAGGACTATTTTTGTTTGAGGACTGTGAAAGAAACAGAAATATATCTCTGGTCTCTATATATATAATTTTAAATAGTCTTCATACTATGTTCTATACTTCTTGCCCCATATGTATAACTTCTTTTATCACTTGTTCAGTGTACAGTTTATCATGCCCTAGGACTTTAATTTGTGTCCCTGTAACCATATAAGAGTATAGGAAAACTTCACAATTGGTAGAGCAGTGAATTGGCATCTCTTCTTCTCTGTCACTAATTCTAAAAAATTTAAAAAAAAGTGGGGGGGGGGAAGAGTCCGTTGGGAATCATACTGTGTTGGGATGTGCCCTAATGACCTCATTTCAACTAGTTAGCTCTGTAGAGATCCTATTTCCAAATAAGGTTATCTTATTAACTTCTCAAGGTTAAGACTTCAACATATGAATTCGGAGAGGAAGCAATTAGTCCATAACACCTTCTGTTACTGCTGAACTAATTCGTGCTACTATTTTTTTGCATATTATATATTTTTCTACCTGAAATCTTCCACTAAGTCACAATCCTTTATAGAGTTAGCACCATATTTGAATTTCCCTTATACTCCTGGCCTTATATAATCCCATGCAGAGAAGACTACTTAGTAAAGTCAGTTAGGGACCAGAAAGGTCATCAGTAGGATGACCACCTTGCACATATAGTCAAGGCCTACATCTGATTTCCAGCAGAAGAAAGTCTCAATGACAAATAAAAGCATAACTCCATGGGAATGGAATGATGCTTTATGCTGTGTACCTATAAAAAATAAATACTGAAAAATGGGCTAGCAAAGTTGCTCAGCAGTCAAGACTCTGATTCCAATTTCTTCTGTTGACACATTAAAAATTTAAAAGGTCAGTTGTTTACTGATGGAATAATGAATTAATAAAGACCCCAAATATTAATAAAGCTTCTCCACTTAACATATAGGAAAACAAAAAAGAGAGTTGGCAATTCTTCTTTTACCTTTTCTAGAAGTCCATTTCTCCCATTAGACTGAATCATTTGAGGGCAGAAACCATGTTTTGTTCAGAATTGCAATAATACCATTAATTAGTGGCTTTATCTAATATCCACCCTGTCCTTCCCTTTTATAAACAGAAACTAAATTTTGTTGAGGGAGGCATTGTATATCAGGTTTCCTCACATACAGATGAGGCTATGTGATGAAATTGTTCAGATATAAGTCTGTATGTGAGTGTGGGTGGTGGAGGGAGGGGGGACTCAACTGACATGTTTCCCCCTTTGTTGCTTCTCTTTTCCTATCCAGAATGCAGAAGCAATGCTCAAAAGTGAAACAATCATCCATTGAAAAGGTAAAAAAGAAGATGGCAGCCTGAGAAGTTGCTGGCAGCGAGCGCTCTGACGGCATCGTCGGCAACGGTAGGATTTTCTGCCTTTAGCAGGCCAGTTAATAAGGGGTGACACCAAAGAGTGGGTACAATTTAATTTGGGTTAAGAATTAGAGTAAAGGTGACACGGACTAGCGGGGCTCCAGAATTCCCAGGGCGCCGGGCAAGGAGAGTGCGCCGGGCATTGTCCTCCGCCCGCCCAGGAAGGCGGCTCCTCCGCCGGTTGCAGAGCACGGCGGGCAGAGGACCCGGAGAGAGCACTTTAGCTCGGGGCTTCCTCTTGGGAGAATCCAGGGTCCACCGTGACCCTGAGAGCAGATCCAAAGACTTCTTGAGTATAGCTCTCATTGGATCAAAGGATTTGGAGCTAGTTTTCATTTTTGAGAAATCCTTTAAAAAAGTCTGGAGGGGGGGGTTTCCTGGAAGATGGCGGACAAAGGAGAAGTGGCTAGCCTTTGAGCTCCGGACACATCTCGTGTAAACAATAGGATTTTCTGCCTTTAGCAGGCCAGCCAATAAGGGGCCACAGCAGTCATACCAAAGAGCTGTCTATAACTTAATTTGGGTTAAGAATTAGAGTAGGGGGAAAAAAATTCTTTTTTCTTCCTTTTAATTTTCAAGCATACATCCTTCTCGCCGCTCCCCCCCCCCCCACCATAAGCAGTGCCTGGGACCAGCTAGAGCAGGATACCCCATACCACCAAACAGGGTTTTTTTTTTTTTTTTTTTAAACTCACTGATAACACATTTGGGAAGTTCCTCGCACTGCTCTTTAATTACAACCCTTCTTCTTATATTCTCCCTTTTCTCTCTCTTATCTCTCTCTATCTCTTTTTTTTATTTTTTATTATTATTATTATTATTTTATCTTGTCATACACTTCTTTCTTCTTTGCCTTTCTGAATTTGTGAATTACTTTGGGGAAGAAATCTGACCCAGAGTGGACTCTCTATGTGTGTATCTCTGCTCTAGTTCCCTTTACACTCTTGTTACCCTAGAATATACACTGGATAGTAGATTTTCATAACTGTCTATTCTTGCTATCCTCTCTTTCTTTTCTCTTTCTTCACTGGGATTTGGTTACTATTTTTTCACGGACTGGAGAAATTGTTTGGCTAACTGGTAATGATTAAACTCCTTCAATACTTACTTCAGTTGCTACTGTAATTCCGGAGGTTGGTGAGTGCAATTGTCATAAAGGTATTTAGTACAGTGTTACTTGTGCTCAAAACACAACAACTGAGGAACAACAGAGCATTAAAAAAAAAAAAGAGAGAGAAACACATAAATAAAAAAAAATGGGTAGATTAAAAACAAATAAAACTGCTACCCCAATGAATGAAGACAAGAGCCCAGAAGAAACCATAAATCAGTCAGAAGTAACCATAGATAAGAAAACTATGCAAGCAATAATAAACTTATTAATCACAGAAATGAAAACAACATTGGAGGAAAGGAATGGCAGTATTAGGGAAACAACAGTTGAGACACCCAAGGAAAATACTGATTATCTTGAGACAATTAGAGAACTGAAAGCTGAAATAGCTGTAATGAAGAAAGAAGCTGAGGCAAGGGAAAGCAGACTAACAGAAGCAGAAAACAGAATTAGTCAGACAGAGGATGAGTTAGAGAAAACTAAGAAAGAGGTGAAAGAGCTTAAAAAGAGATTGAGAGACACTGAAAACAACAACAGAGACATATGGGATGATCTCAAAAGAAGTAACATTCGTATAATTGGCCTGCCAGAGGAAGAAAGAGAGGAAGGGGAAGCAAACATTCTAGAGGAAATAATACAAGAAAATTTCCCAGACCTGAATAACAGAAAGGATATCAAGGTGCAAGAGGCCCAGAGAGTACCAAACAGAATCAACCCAGACCTGAAAACACCAAGACACATCATAGTCACAATGAGAAGAAGTAAGGATAAAGAAAGGATCCTAAAGGCTGCAAGAGAGAAACAAAAAGTCACATACAGGGGAAAACCCATAAGACTTTCTGCAGATTTCTCCACTCAAACTCTAAAAGCCAGAAGGGAGTGGCAAGATATCTATCGAGCCCTGAATGAAAAAGGGTTTCAACCAAGGATAATATATCCTGCTAGACTTTCATTCAAGCTAGATGGAGGGATCAAAACCTTCTTAGACAAACAACAGTTAAAGGAGGCAACTATCACCAAGCCGGCCCTGAAAGAGGTACTAAAAGACCTCTTATAAACAAGAACATCACTATAATACTTGTAATATATCAGAGTAAACAAATCGTTTTTTAGAACAATGGCACTACAATACATTAAATCCATAATATCAATAAATGTCAATGGCTTAAACTCACCCATCAAAAGGCACAGGGTGGGGGGATGGATCAGAAAACATAACCCAACCATATGCTGCTTGCAAGAATCCCATCTGTCACAACAAGATAAACACAGACTTAAAGTGAAAGGATGGAAAACTATCATACAGGCTAACGGTCCACAAAAAAGGGCAGGAACAGCCATTCTCATCTCAGACACGATAGATTTTAAATTAAATAAAGTAATAAAAGATAGGCAAGGACATTACATAATGATTAGAGGATCAATCAGCCAAGAAGACTTAACAATTATTAACATCTATGCACCCAACGAGGGACCATCTAAATACATTAAACACCTACTGAAAGAATTTCAAAAATACATCAATAGTAATACAATAATAGTGGGAGACTTCAACACCCCACTCTCACACTTAGACAGATCAACAAAGCAGAGAACCAATAAAGATACAAGAGAATTGAATGAAGAGATTGACAGACTAGACCTCTTGGACATTTTCAGACTCCTCCACCCCAAAAAACTGGAATACACCTTCTTTTCAAATCCACATAACACATACTCAAGGATAGACCACATGTTAGGCCACAAAGACAGCATCAATAAATTCAAGAGCATTGAAATCATCCCAAGTATCTTCTCAAACCACAGTGGAGTAAAACTAACTTTTAACAACAAACGGAAAATTATTAAAAGACATAGAATTTGGAAACTAAACAACATGCTCCTTAAGAACCACTGGGTCAGAGACTCACTCAAACAGGAAATTCAAATGTTCCTGGAAACTAATGAAAATGAAGACACAACCTATCAAAATATTTGGGACACAGCGAAAGCAGTACTGAGAGGGAAACTTATAGCCATACAATCACATATTAAACACCAAGAAGAAGCCCAAATGAACGACCTTACTAGACACCTCAAGGACTTAGAGGAAGAGGAACAAAGGAACCCTAAAGCAACCAGAAGGACAGAAATCACTAAAGTTAGAGCAGAAATAAACAACATCGAAAATAAAAGAACCATACAAAAGATCAATGAAGCCAAATGTTGGTTCTTTGAAAGATTAAACAAAATTGACAAACCCCTAGCCAGACTCACCAAACAAAAAAGAGAGAAGACTCAAATTAATAGAATTGTAAACGATGCAGGAGATATCACAACTGACACCACAGAAATCCAGAGAATTCTGCGAAACTTCTATAAAGAACTATATGCCACCAAGCTAGAGAATCTGGAAGAAATGGAACAATTCCTAGAAACCTATGCACTTCCAAAACTGAACCAAGAAGAACTACAAAATCTAAATGCACCAATCACAGACAAAGAAATTGAAACCGTTATTAAGAATCTCCCCAACAACAAAAGTCCTGGACCAGATGGCTTCACAAATGAATTCTACAAAACTTTCAGGAAACAGTTAATACCCATACTTCTTAAGCTATTCCATAAGATTGAAGAAACAGGAATACTCCCTTCCACCTTTTATGAAGCCAACATCACCCTGATACCAAAAGCTGATAGGGACAGAACAAAAAAGGAAAACTACAGACCAATATCTCTGATGAATATAGATGCCAAAATATTAAACAAGATCTTGGCCAACCGGATACAGCAACACATCAAAAAGATTGTTCATCATGACCAAGTGGGATTCATCCCAGGAATGCAAGGCTGGTTCAACATCCGTAAATCAATCAATGTCATTCATCACATCAATAAAAGCAAAGCCAAAAACCACATGATTATCTCAATAGATGCAGAGAAAGCCTTTGACAAAATCCAACACCCATTCATGCTCAAAACTCTACAGAAAATGGGAATAGATGGGAAATTCCTCAAGATAGTGGAGTCTATATATAGCAAACCTACAGCCAACATCATACTCAATGGAGAGAAGCTGAAAGCATTCCCCCTCAGATCGGGGACTAGACAGGGCTGTCCACTGTCACCGTTACTCTTCAACATAGTATTGGAAGTTCTTGCCATAGCAATCAGGCAAGAGAAAGAAATCAAAGGGATACAGATTGGAAGGGAAGAAGTCAAGCTCTCACTATTTGCAGATGATATGATAGTATACATAGAAAGACCTAAAGAATCCAGTAGAAAATTACTGGAAGTTGTTAGGCAATATAGCAAGGTATCAGGCTACAAAATCAATGTACAAAAATCAGTGGCATTTCTTTATGCAAACACTAAATCTGAAGAAGAAGACATCCAGAAATCACTCCCATTTACTGTTTCAGCAAAATCAATCAAATACCTAGGAATAAAGTTGACCAAAGAAGTGAAAGACTTGTATACTGAAAACTATGAGTCGCTACTCAAGGAGATAGAAACTGATACCAAGAAATGGAAAGATATCCCATGCTCATGGATTGGAAGAATAAATATCATCGAAATGAATATTCTCCCCAGAGCCATATACAAATTTAATGCAATACCCATCAAAGTTCCACCAGGCTTCTTTAAGAGAATAGAACAAACGCTACAATCATTTATCTGGAACCTGAAAACACCTAGAATTGCCAAAACCATCTTAAGGAAAAGAAACAGAAATGGAGGCATCACACTCCCAGACCTTAAACTATATTATAAAGCCATCATCATCAAAACAGCATGGTACTGGAACAAAAATAGGCATACAGACCAGTGGAACAGAATTGAAAGCCCAGAAGTAAATCCCAACACCTATGGGCATCTAATCTTTGATAAGGGGGCCCAAAGGATTAAATGGAAAAAGGAGGCTCTCTTCAATAAATGGTGCTGGGAAAACTGGGTTGAAACATGCAGAAGAATGAAATTGAACCACTTTATCTCACCAGAAACAAAAATCAACTCCAAATGGATCAAAGACCTAGATGTCAGACCAGAAACAATCAAATACTTAGAGGAAAACATTGGTAAAACACTTTCCCACATACACCTCAAGGACATCTTTGATGAATCAAACCCAATTGCAAGGAAGACCAAAGCAGAAACAAACCAATGGGGCTACATCAAATTGAAAAGCTTCTGCACATCCAAAGAAACTATTAAACAAACAGAGAGACCCCTCACAGAATGGGAGAAGATCTTCACATGCCAGACATCAGACAAGAAACTAATCACCAAAATATATAAAGAGCTCAGCAAACTTAGCCGCAAAAAAGCAAATGACCCTATCCAAAAATGGGCAGAGGAAATGAACAAAACATTCACCACAGAGGAGATCCAAAAGGCTAACAAACATATGAAAAACTGCTCTAGGTCACTGATTATCAGAGAAATGCAAATCAAGACAACACTAAGATACCACCTCACTCCTATAAGAATGGCATACATCAAAAAGGACAGCAGCAACAAATGCTGGAGAGGATGTGGGGACAGAGGAACCCTTTTACATTGCTGGTGGGAATGTAAATTGGTACAGCCTCTGTGGAGAGCAGTCTGGAAAACTCTCCGAAGGCTAGACATGGACCTTCCATATGACCCAATAATTCCTCTCCTGGGGTTATACCCCAAGGACTCCATAACACCCAACCAAAAAGAGGTGTGTACTCCTATGTTCATAGCAGCACAATTCATAATAGCTAAAACCTGGAAGCAACCCAGGTGCCCAACAACAGATGAGTGGCTGAGAAAGCTGTGGTATATATACACAATGGAATACTATGCAGCTATCAAGAACAATGAACCCACCTTCACTGACCCATCTTGGACAGAGCTAGAAGGAATTATGTTAAGTGAATTAAGTCAGAAAGATAAAGATGAGTATGGGATGATCCCACTCATCAACAGAAGCTGACTAAGAAGATCTGAAAGGGAAACTAAAAGCAGGACCTGATCAAATTGTAAGTAGGGCACCAAAGTAAAAACCCAGTGGTGAGGGGTAGGCATGTAGCTTCCTGGGCCAGTGGGGGGTGGAAGTGGGCGGGAGGGATGGGTCACAGTCCTTTGGTGGTGGGAATGGTGTTTATGTACACTCCTAGCAAAATGTAGACATATAAATCAGTAGTTAATTAATATGAGAGGGGGAAATCAATTGTATGTCTCTAAGTTTCTCAAAAGACAAACTGAATCTTTTTAATATATAGGCTATGTATTTGATATGCGGACTCTCTCAAAAGCCTAGACCAAGTAGATTAGAAGCTTCCAATAGCACAGCTATATACAAGATACTGGGTACTGTCCAGGAAACCATAACAAAGGGACTTTTCAAAGTTAACCCAATTAACAAATAATGTGATGATAATATTAACTATCGATTGTCTTTTTGAACCCTAAGACAGCAGGAACCTCACATCTTCACTATAGAGCCCCTACTTCCCCCAGTCCTGGAACCCTTGGATAGGGCCCACTTTCCCGTATGCATCTCCCAATCCAAACCAAACAACATTGCATCTGCCGATCACAAACTAACCAAAGCAACGATTGCTACCTCAACATGCTTCACCCCAGAATGTATCCAGAGACTTCACGTGTGGAATGACAACCCTTCAGCTTCATTACTCGGGTGAGACCTTTCCTTTAATAGTACACTCTAATTTCATCTCAGGTAGTTCACTTTCCAACAAAGTCCCATAACCTAGATATACACCAGTTTCTGTGAGAGAGAGCTTATGTGCACACGTATCCATAAACTACTGCAAAATATATACCTGAAAGCAGGACTACACTAGAGTTTGCAGTGAGTACCTCCCTAACACTTCCTCTCCACTATTCCAAGCTTGGGATCCATGATTGCTCAACAAATTGTTTGGCTTCATATGTTAACTCTGTTTTCAATCACCAGGTTCCAGATGCCACCAGGATGCTGGCTAGGCTTCCCTGGATTGAAGACCCCACCAATGTGTCCTGGAGCTCAGCTTCCCCAGAGTCACACCCTACTAGGGAAAGAGAGAGGCAGACTGGGGGTATGGACCGACCAGTCAACGCCCATGTTCAGCGGGGAAGCAATTACAGAAGCCAGACCTTCTACCTTCTGCATCCCTCAACGACCCTGAGTCCATGCTCCCAGAGGGATAGAGAATGGGAAAGCTATCAGGGGAGGGGGTGGGTTATGGGGATTGGGTGTTGGGAATTGTGTGGAGTTGTACCCCTCCTACCTTATGCTTTTGTTCACTGATCCTTTCTTAAATAAAAAATTAAAAAAATAAAAAAAATAAAAAAAAAAGAAAAGGTAAAAAGTACACAATAAGGATGACTAAGCAGAAAGATAGAAAGTATGCTTTCTTCATTGCAATCTTGAAAGATGTTTTCTTAGCCTACAGCTCCAAACTGATATTTATAATCTCTCAGCATGAAGAACTTATTGTTGTTATAACAGCTTTAGTTAGTCACCAGTCTAATGGCCTTCCCCTGATTAATGGTTATGCCTTTTTTTTTTTTTTTTTTTTTTGGCATTTTGCTTCACTGTGATATATCCAGGCATGAATTTCTCATGTTTACCATTCTTTCCATTCCTTAATCTTCCTGAAAATGAATATTAAACTCTTTGAACAATAAGGGGAAATTCTCATCCATTATCTGTTCAAATATTGTCTTTTCCTTATTATCTTAATTATTGCCCTCTGTAACTTTTGTTAATATGTTCCAGATATTCCTACTCTCTTTTAAGTCTTATTTTTATTTTCTGTTGATCTCTTTTAACTGTATTCTATATCTTCCAATTGACTAGTTATCTCTCTTTGGTTGTCTTACTATATACAATACCTTAATAGTTTTAACTTGTATATTTATTACTTCTAGAATTCTAGAAGTTCTCTAGTGATTTATTTACAAATATTTTTGGGTCTTTTAAAATTCCTTATTTTCTCAAAACATAAGTTTTTATCTTTAGTGTTTGGTAATTCCAATATATGTAATTCTATATTGTTTAACTTACAAGTCCTGTTCTTCTAGCTACCTAGATTTTCCTGTCTTTATTCCTTATGTGTATTCTGAATTTCTACCAAAGTTGATTATTTTTCTTATAGCATTTACTGATGAAAATATTTTAGATTTGGATTGAAGTTTCTCTAAGATTTGAATCTGTCTTGATTACAGAATGTGACTAGGGGAATCACTCATCTGGGTTCACTTTATATGTTTTACTTGTTTATTTAGACACAAGAACACTATGAAATATATTTCAAACCCACATGAAATCAGACCGTGGTTTTGAATTCTTAGGAGAGGTTACCTTTTATCTTCTATTCACCATATTTTAACTTTGGAGATTTTTCCTTATGACCTGCTTTATCTGTATGATTGAAGGTGTGCATCATTGAAAATTAACATGGTGGCAAGCAAGGTTGTACCTGGTAGAGTGTCCATGTTACCAAACACAAAGACCCTAGCTCAAATCCCTGGTTCTCACCTGCTGTGCTGAAGGTGTCTCTTTTACTTTCTCCACCTCCACTCTCAATTTCTGTCTCCATCCAAAACAAACAAACAAACAAACAAAAAAAAAACCTACCTTCTAGTAAGTTATCTATTTATAAAATGAAGGAAGGAGGAAGGGAGGAAAAAATCAACATATGTGACACAGGAAGTGGTACAGTGACAACAGTTTTGGAATTAAAATAGTAAGTCCTGTTATTCACCCCCAGCATTGTATGTACCAGAGTAATGCATTGGTTCTCTCTTTCTCTCTTTCTCGCTCTCTCTCTCATGTTAATAATTAAGTGAATCTTTATTTAAAAAAAGAAAATTAGTGGGGGCCAGGCGGTGGCGCACCTGTTTAAGCACACATATTATAGTGCACAAGGACCTGGGTTCAAGCCCCTGGTCCCCACCTATAGGGGGAAATCTTCACGAATGGTGAAGCAGAGCTACAGGCGTCTCTGTCTCTCTCCCTCTCTATGTCCCATTCCCCTCTCAATTTATCTCTGTCTCTATCCAATAATAAATAAAAAAGAAAGAAAAAATATTTTTAAAAAGAAAAGAAAATTAGTATACTAAAATTAATATATAAATTAAGTTTGTTCACCAAGAAAAGTCCAAGATTAAGCCATCATCCAAGCTTATATATCTATTATACTAGCAAAACAAAAATAAAATTAATAGTCTATACTTGTAGAAAATGTTTTTACATGAAGAAAATTCATTTTATTTCTAAGCTGCTATGTTCATATTTTACATAAAAACCAAACACCTTGACTCAGCATTCAATGAACTGCTGATTATGACAGTGGTTATATATAAACTGACTATAGTCATTTGCCTGAAAATTCTTGCCCATCAAAGACAGACAAAAATTTAAGGACCAGTGCAAAATTTTTATCATGAATGACCTAACTTCAGACCCTGTCTAAGTCACCTATCCCTGGACCCTATTAGAATACACTTAGGGTTCAGCAGGGAAGCAATTACAGAAGCCAGGCCTTCCACCTTCTGTATCCCACAATGACCTTGGGTCCATACTCCCAGAGGGATAAAGAATAGGAAAGCTATCAGGGGAGGGGATGGGAGATGGAGAGCTGGTGGTGGGAACTGTGTGGAGTTGTACCCCTCTTTTCCTATGGTT